>NC_092876.1:263373229-263676800 GCF_028372415.1 Notamacropus eugenii
GAATGTTTCATATAATCAACTATATCCATTCATTATTTTGATGCTTTTTAGAATTCCCACTGTCACAAAAACTGGTCCTCATCTGCTCATTTTATACTCCTTTTCTCTTCAATTAAAACCTGCTTTACCACTGTCACATACCCATGCCTTGATTTTACCTTTCTGCCTAAATTTCTATTTCTCAGGAATTAGCTTCTTTTGGCTCTTAGCTTTTACATAAGAAATGAAGTATGTTTATACTGCTTGTCTAGAATTCCTTCTTTAATTATACAGAATTGACATAAAATGATGTTCCTTTTAGACAAAGGCGAAGCCCTTGACAGTCATAACACTTGTGCTTTCCCATCATATAGAATCTTCCTTATCAAGTAAGTCTTAGGGAAAGAAAACCAGGTACACAATTCTTTTCCATCCAGTTCCTTTAGATATAAAAGCTGCTCTTACACCACAAAGATCTTGAACAGAGAACTATGATTCACTTAGAATTTGGGGCAGGTGTTCTGGGTGCAGTAGCCAGTTGTATAGTGACAGGCCTCACTGTTCACCTAATATGCAGGAACCTGAGGTCCAGGGTGACACATGGTATTGGGGATGACTGGTAATCTAGTTCCAAATGATAATTACTCTCAGTAGTGAAAGAACTTCTAGGACTTATGTATGTATAAGTAAAATATATTTTGCTTTTTTTCTATAACTTTAGGCCTCTCACATATTCATTTCTTACACAACTTGACTTGAACTTGAGCACTCATTAGCTTTTTTGCTAGTCTAACACGTATACAACTATATTATTGTCTCCTGATTCTTGGCTCTGCCATCTTTTGACCCTCAGAACACTCATTTTCCTCATTGCGTTTGTTACCTTGATCATAGCCATCCTTATCATCCCTTCCTCTGCCCTTAACTTAGAGAATTCAGTATTTTGGTCAGTCACTTTTTCAACAAAGTGTCTTCATAATTATTTGAACTTCTCAATTCCTATAATAACTCATCTTCACTCAATGTCACCCATCGTCTGAGATGATCACCTCTTATACTTCAGCATCACTCAAAATTGCTCTATCTCAAATACCGTCATTTCTGAAATTCAGCTTCCTGATCACAGTCTCTTATCTTTTCACCTTTTATATTCTTTCAGTCCTCCCAAACCAACTCTTTGCTCTTACATCTATAGTCCCTTCAACATTCCCTATTATTTCAGTATCTCATAGCTATTTTAGATTCACTGGCTTCCTCCAGAAGTTTTTAATCAGATTTCACTCATTTCAATATATGTTACTCTACACCTTTGAATCTCTCAGTCCCTGAACCCCCATTCATCCAGTAAGGATCTATTAAGCACCTGCTATGTACCAGGCACTAAGGTTGGGCCAGGGAATACAAATATAGTTCCTGTCCTAAAGGAACGTACATTTTACTGAGAGGAACAACATGTACACAGATAAGAAATTGTTATTTTTTTGTCTATGTGTGCTTCAGTGTCCTTTGCTTTAAAGGTAAGGTTTTTTAATATAAGAAAAGACATTATTCTTTCACTTTCCTATTAATATATAACTTCAGTTTACTCTCATTATATACATTCTCTGCTCCTGTTCCAAGGACTACTATAGAGGAAGTTCTCAGGATTTCATTTATTTTCTTAAAAATTAGTGAGAACCTCAAGAGCTTTTGTTTATGTGGATGGTTAATATTTTTCATATTAGAAATTGAAATCAATAAATGTTTCAATATTTTTACTAATACATTAAAAATAAAAATGATAAAACTAATACATGTTAACATAAAGGAAATTTTTAATGATAAATAATTATGTTTTCCAAAACAAATACAAAATTTCAAGCAAACAAAAAACAATAAGAAGAGTGACATTGTACTTTTTGTTGAAAATTTCTTTATTACTTGTATTAAAAGCAGACAATTAGGATTCTCCTAATTGCTTCAATATTCAATGTGTTTTTATGCATTGTTCTGACTGGCATATAGGAAGAAAATTCAGTGTCCCATGGATATATAGTTGGAAAAGTGAGGAGAATTCTCATAGACAAATTATCCCTTAGTATTATTGTAAAACCTATTTTGACCTTAAAGACTCCTTGAAAAGGTCTCAGGAATTCCTAGTGGTCTGAAGGCCACATTTTGAGAACCACAAAACTAGAAAAAATCATGAATTTATGTTGACTGGGTCTGTTACAAATTTATGCTCTCTGACTTCAATTGGTTGAATGCCAGATTAACACATATTTTTAGTCTATCATAAACTTACTATTGGTGTGATCAACCATTCTGTTGATTAGCATGTTTCTAAGGTCAAAGCCTGCATTGCAGAGGGACAAGTCTTTACCTAATTTTTTAATGATTTTCTATCATATTTCCCCACAGCAATTTTCCCAAACTTTCTCTTCTCTCATCAGATGACTAACTTGATCTTCGCTTCCAACTTCCTATTTTTAGAAAATGACCTTGACTCAGACTGAGAAGATCAAAGCCACTGAGGTGAACTTTCTTATCTCTTCTTAGAAACAGGGAAGTTGGAATAAGAATAAGTTTTGGAAACAAATGATGATGCATTCAAATCTTATTTTGTTTTTTAGAATAGGTCTCCCAATCTTGGAGGAGGTAAAGGGGCTACACTTAGGGCTTATCTCACTACTGATGGTCTGGAGAGTTTTGACTTTCCCATTTCTTATCAGGTATTGTTTAAGAAAGTACAGAATGCCCCCCAGGGGCTCACTATATTGATGTTGAATTCAGTGTACATACTTGATATACATAGCTCATCTTAGTTGAGAATGCCAGAGCTCAAGAAATCTGTCAGTTTCAGACTCCCTAGAATTGTAATTAAAGGAGTATGTTAGTATATCTTGCAATCTCAGTAATAGAACTTCAGACAGTGCTAAATATATATATATATATATATATAAAATATATATATATATATATATATGTACTTAGAAATATATAATATAAAGAGAATGGGTAAGATCATCAAGGGAAAACATCTAGAGAGGCAGACCACAAGAAGGCAGAAGATAAATATGTGGGAGAAATGGGCATTAAAAATACAGAAGGATCTGATAAAAATTGCTTTGAAAACTGGAAAGCAGTTTGGCAGAAACTAAGTTTATCACACTAATATATCAAACTAATATATCACACCATATACCATGATAAGGTCAAAATGGGTACATAATTTAGAAAGAAAGGATGATACTATAAGCAAATTAGTGGAAGATGGAATAATTTACCTTTCAGATCTATGGGTAAGCAAAGAATTTATGACCAAAGAAAAGATATCAAATATTATGGGATATAAAATAGATCATTTTGATTATATCAAATTAAAAAGTTCTTGCACAAAAAATCCTCAGTGTAATCAAGATTAGAAGGAAAGCAGAAAACTGGCATAAAAATCACAAGTTTCTCTGAAAAAGGCATCATTTCTCAAATACATAGAGAATTGAGTTAAATTTATAAAAATAGGAGCCATTCAACAATTGATAAATGGTTCAAAGGATATAAACAGGCAGTTTTCAGATAAAGAAATCAAAACAATCTATAATGATATGAAAAAAATACTATAAATCACTATTGATTAGAGAAATACAAATGAAAGCAACTCTGAGGTACCACTTCACACCTATCAGATGAACTAATATGATAGAAAAGGAAAATGAGAAATTTTGGAGGGGATATGGTAAAATTGGAACATTAATGCACTGTTGGAGTTGCACTGATTCAACCATTCTGGCAAGCATTTTGGAAGTTTGCCCAAAGGGTTATAAAATTGTTCACCCCCTTTGATCACACAATACCATTGCTAGGTCTCCATTGCAAAGGGATAAAATAAAGGAAAAGGACCTATATTAACAAAATATTTATAGCAGTTTCTTTTTGTTGGCAAAGAACTGGAAATTTAGGGGATATCCATTAATTGGAAAATGTTGAACAAGTTGTGGTATATGATTGTGACAGAATGCTATTGTAGTATAAGTAATGATGAACAGGATACTTTCAGAAAAACCTTGGAACTTACAGGAACTCATGCAAAATGAAGTGAACAGAACTGGGACACCATTGTACAGAGTAACAGAGACGTTGTAGGATGATCAACTGTGAATGATTTAGCTATTCTTAGCAATGCCAAGATACAAGATAGCTCCTAGGGAGTTATGATAAAAAATGACATCCACCTACAGAGAAAAAAAACTGATGGAATCTGAATGAAGATTATAAGATACTATTTTCCTTTATTATTTCATCACTTTTTCTTTTTTTCACATGATTAATATGGAAATATATTTTGCATGACTGTATATGTATAACGAATACCAAGTTACTTGCCTTCTCAGGGAGGGGGGAGGAGGAAGAGAAGGAGAGAATATGAAACACAAAATTTAAAAAAAATAAAAAATTGTTTTGATGTGTAATTAGAAAAAAACAAAAACAAAAACTCTTCCCTCAGAGGAAAAATAATACAGAATAAAGAGAGTGTAGAGAAGGAACACATCAAAAAAGTTGGAGAAGTAAGAATTTAATGTCATAGAAGACGAGAAGAGACCGTTAAGGAGGCTGAATGTCAAACTAAGGCATATTTTTAGTTTATCATAAACTATCACCCATTCTATAGATATCACCCATTCTATAGATCAGCATATTTCCAAGGTTAAAACCATAAGCAGTGCTTGAACTTACATAAAATAAATTTTTACTAATTTTTTTAGAAAGTCAGTCTCTTTCCTTTCTCTATCTCTGTCTCTGTTTCTTTTACACATACACAAACACACACACACACATACATTTATATATTTGAAACTAACACTTTTAAAAATATATTTTGATTTATTTTTTAAATGAAATGAATCAGCAATGACCCCATTCCACTTTTTCGTGTATCTATCATTTTAATATAATTTTCATTTTAGAAAAATATCTTTATATCTTTAAGTGACTTCAGGATAAGAATTAGAGATAATGGTTCACTATCAGGATAGCATAAACAATATTTGTATTGATTAATCCATTTTACAACTCTTAAAAGAAATAATTCTTCTAATGTCAAATAAATAAAGCATTACAGCTTCCAGTGAGGAAATGACCCTAATTGCCATTTGCAGAGTGGATAAGAGATAATTATTAGACATCATCCATTACTGTGACCAAATAGTTTTTGGCAGTGAATCTCATGATCCCAGAGGCTATTTGCAAACCGACCAACATACTAGAGATTATAAGCTGTTTATGCTGTGCTTCCAGCATGTAAAAATAGTGCACAATTCTTAATTACAAAGATCATTAGTAATTAGCATCACTATGAAAATCCACATTTTCCATGACAATTGTGTTTTGTAAACAAACACAAGTTTTAATATCAGGAAAATAATTTTAAATAACTTCACTGTCATGTTTGCTATAAAAAGTTCAATTTGTTGTTTACAAAGCAATAAATATAAGCATTCTGTCTTTTTTTAAATATTTGTAGCCAAAGAAATAATGCAGTAATCCATTATTCTTTAGTTAAACAACTAATTACTGCTTTTGGAATCATAAGACATTTCTATATTATAACAACATCCCATATTTTCATATTCAATCCCCACATTTGAGTGATAGACAAAAGTCTGTCACATTTATGATAGATGCTTTCTGCAATTGGGTATGAGACAGTTCAAGAGTCAGTTCAAATATGAGAGCATCCTTCTTGCAGAGGTAACAACTGAGAAATATTAACTTAGTATGACTGACTCATATGAAACAGGAAAGTAGAAGACTCTATGATAATTATTAGTCTCAGCTTGTGTATAACTTAATACATAAATCCTAGGAAATTGGTGAGATAAATAAATGTTAGGTGAGTTGCCCAGGGCCACACAAATAGTTAAATGGCTTAAGTGCATCAGAGACATGGTTTAAATCTTGGTCTCCCTGACTTCAAACTCAGCACTATGTCCATTTTATCACATTCAACTAGGATGAATGATGACTGAACCACCATATTGTAATTGCCTCCACCTTTGTTCAAACATGAGGACAAAATTACATAATAAAATTTGTGTATGACGTGTGATTATATGAGACTTTAATATTTGGCAATAAAAGATAACAGATGGTATTTTATTTATATTGTTTCTTAGGATGTTAATATACACGTACACATACATACATATACATACATACACACATGTACATGTATAGACACACACATACATATACATATATAATCTTTAGATCTTGAAGTAGCTGACAAGGGAATCTGAGCTAAATATGGAATCCAGAATCTAGATGGCTTTTAATAGACTAGATAGGAGGGACTAAGTGATAACAGGCATGTGAGTTACAGGTGCTCATTGTTATCATTTGCCTTGCTTATCATTAAGATTTGAGGAATAGAGAAGAACTATAAGGAAAGAAATAATAGATTCCCAAGTCAGCTAATCTGTTTTCTTTTAGGACATACAAAACTAAAAGAATTTGCATATTTCATGAATATTTTTTATCCACTCTTACTCAACTCAAGGCAACCTATTGGCTTGAAATTTTGTCACTACTAGCTTTAATATTCTAATATATTGCAACCTCTTCATTTTGGGCATTCCTTACAATTTTTTAAACACAATTTATTTATGCTTACTCATTTTGTGAGATTTTCATTTACATTCTTTTGTTACCTTGGACTCCTTCACATACTATGGGAATCAATACCCAGGAGTCAAGTCAAGCCAAGAAGTTATTATTACATCCTTACTATGTTCCAGGCACTTTCCTAGGCAAGAGGCATGCCGATAAAGGCAAAAACAAAAGAAAACAAAACAAGTTTCCACTTTCAAAGAATTTACTATCTAATGGGGGAGAGAACATGCAAACAACTTTGTACAAACAAGCTACAGACAGGATAAAATGGAAATATAAAAAGAAAGGAGATATTAATGTTAAGGAAGAATAAGAAAGGCTTCCTGAAGAAGGTAGGATTTTATCTGGGTCTTGAAGGAAGTCAGGGAAACTAGAAGACAAAGGTGAGGAAAGAGCAAATTCCAGGCACAGAAGATGGAATATGTGTTGGGAGATGGAGTATCTTGAATATGGAACAGTAAGACCAATGTCACCAGACAACAGAATACATGTACAGAGTATGGTATAAAAAGATGGAGATAAAATGTGACCAGTACTTTCAAAATTACCTTATCTGAAGCACAGATCCCAAATTTTTCTTCTCTGTATCTGTCTGTCTCTGTCTCTCTAACTTCAGTATGAAAGGGTTATAATTCAATATACTTTCATCCACCAATTTCCTGAGTTTTTTTGGTAGATTACATTAGTAATTTTTTAAAGTTGGAGTTCTTTTAATTGCACACCACATCTTATTTTCATTTTTATATCTTTCTTCTAGCATTGTATTATTTTTATTGTATTGTTGCTTTAATACATTGCTATCCTGACTGTACATGAAGTTTATTTGCATATGATTCTAGCATCCAAAATGAGTCATCTCTTTTTTGTCAAAACATCAGCTATCTCCGAAAGTCTCAGTGCAGATTTAAACCTACGTAATCATTTTCCTTTTATGTTTCCCATTTTGGGCCCATTATAATTATTTCTCCAAGAAAATGTTCATCATATATTGACAAATTCTTCAAATATTTGGTCTCTCTCATTCTTTGTTCCTGGGCCATATATTTCACATATATACATACACACACACACATATCTATCTATTTATTTATCTCTCTCTCTCTCTCTCTCTCTCTCTCTCTCTCTCTCTCTATATATATATATATATATATATATATACATATATTTATTTATCTATACCTAAATATATGTATGTTGATATATCTTATTATTTCTCTCATCAAATTCATAATATTATTATTCCACCTCCTGATGTTCTGTAAAATATTTTGCTACATATGTGGCTCTTATTTCCAGTGTGATCTGTTGGCAAATACCTGGATTTCTTCAACACAAAACAGTCAAATGTCCCACTGAGTAATGTTTCTGTTACTTTCTGTCATGTATTCTTGACAAAAGCAACTCTGCAAACTTTTTAAACTCAACCCTGTAAGACAAACTAGTGAAATTTTTTCACTTAGAAAAAATATTTATTTTCTGTCCCTAGTTTTTTTTTTTCTTTCTGCTTCTCTCCCACTCATTAAGAAGGCAATATCTTACTCATTATACATATAAAATCTTGTAAAACATATTTTGACATTAGACATATAACAAAAAGCAAGAAAAAAAGGTAAATATGTTTCACTCTGCACTCAGAGTCTGTTAGTTCTCTTTCTAGAGGTGAGAGCAGGTTTCAACATGTCATGGGCATCATTGTATTGATCAGTTACTAAACCTTTCATAATTTATTATTACAATATTGACCTTACTGAGTACATCATTCTATTGGTTCTGAGCACTTCCCTTTGCTTTAGTTCATATATATTATCCCAGATTTTTTTTTTTCTGAATACAGTTTCTTCATCACTTCTTATGGTAAAATAATATTCTTTAACTGTCATACACCACAATTAATTGAGCCATTCCCCAATGGATGGACATCCCCTCATTTTCCAATTCTGTTACCACAAGAAGAGAAACTATGAATAATTTTGAACATGTTAGTCCTTTCCCTCTTTCCTTGACTTATTTGGGGTATAGACCTTGCACTGGTATTGCTGGGTTAAAGGTCACACATAGTTTTATAGCCCTTGGGTATAGTTATAAATTGTTCTTCAGAATGGTTAGACTAATTCATAGCTTCATCAACAGTGCATTAATATCTCTATACTCCCACATCCTCTCTAGCATTTTTCATTATTCTTTTTTGCTCATTTGTTTTAATATGTACCTAATCTATTCTACTAATCAATAACTCTATTTCTTATCCATTACCAAATGATTTTGATGATTACTGCATTGTAATATGGTTTGAGCTATGGTGCTGCTAGGCCCCCTTCCATCTATTTTTTTTTTATTGACTTCCTTCATATTCTTGACTTTCGAGATGAATGTTTTGAGTTCTATAATTTAATTCTTTGGTGGTTTGAATGACATGTCTCTAGACATAACACTGTCATTTTATTACGTTATTTTATTAGTTTGTTCTGCCCATGAGCAGTTAATATTTTTCCATTTGCTTAGACCTCTCTTTATTTGAGTGGAGCATATTGTAACTGCGCTCATAATGTTCCTATGTGTATTGGCACATAGATTCCCATGAATTTCAATACTGTTAACAGTCATTTTAAATGAAATTTCTCCATTTTTTCCTCTTGTGTTTTGTAGAAGATATATCAAAATGCTAGTGATACGTACGGTGATTTGTGGTGATTTTATATCCTACAACTTTGCTACAGTTGATAATCACTAGGTTTTTTTAGTGGACTCTAGGATTCTCTAAGTATACCATCATATCATCTGCAAAACATGATGGTTTAGTTTTCTCATTGCCTATGCTTATTCCTTCGATTTATTTTTCTTGCCTTTTTGCTAATGCTAGCATTCAAGTAAAATGTAGATAACAATGGTGGTTTCCTACTATCTCCAAGGGAACTCTTGTCACTATCTTCTTTCTCTAAATTATGACCCTTATAGAAATAAGGCCCCTATTCCACTGTCACTGTGATTGCTTCTCTGTGTACTGGAACTTTGAAGCAGAAGTATGTGATGGAACAGCCAAATGGCACCCAATTTTACTCCCATTGCTAGTACGGGAGGGCCCTGAGATGTCTTTTTGCTCAAATATTTAGTTACCTAACTATCCACTCATATTGTTGCTGGCTTACAACCCACAGCTGCTCCTGCTCTGTGTTCCTGGGAGCCCCGACTCCAGTGTATACATACCTCTCCTTCTGTCTTCATAAACTGCCCTGGGCTGGAAAAAAATGACTCATTTTGACTTTTTATTAGCTTTCCCACTCAGAATTCTGTTTGGTGTTTTCTGTGGTTGTTTTATAGTAGAAGTTTTAGAGGAAGCTTGGCAGTTGTGACTTTTTACTCCATCATCCTGACTCCACCCTCTAAAATATTTTCTCACTTTGTTCTTAATCCCTCCTGTTTGTTGTTTTCCTATATCAAAAATATAAAATACAAGTCTGACCACATCAATCCCCTATTCAGTAATCTCCAGTGGCTCCCTATTATCTAAAAGATCAAATAAAGGCTAGTTTGATATTCAGAGACTTTCATAACCTAGAGCTCCTCCCCACCCCCATCCCCACCCACTTTTTCTGTATTCTACTTTAAATCCTCTCATGTACTCTTCAGTTCTTTCCAGTCATTATTTTCTGGCTGTCTCCAGGCTTGGATTGCCCTCCTCCCTGTTTCTGTCTCCTGATTTCCTCAGCTATTTTAAAATACCAGCTAAAATCTCATCTTCTTCAGGAAGCTTTTCCCTAGCCCTCTTAATTCTAGTACCCTCTCTCTCTTGATCATTTCCTATTTATCCTGAGGATGACTTGCATGTACATACTTTCATATGTTTTTTACTCTTATTATATTTTAATGTCCTTGAGACTTTAACATCTTGTCTTCTTTGGCATCCCCAGTACTTAGTATAGTATCTGACATATAAGAGGCACTTAAATACTTGCTGACTAACTGACTTGACTGACCAATTTGATTCTGTCCTTCCAGTAGTATATACATGTTTATATTAAATGTTTATATTAAAACAAAGATCTCCCATTTAGGGTACTAAGAATCAGAGTGTTTTATAAATAATCTTATCATATGATTCTTAATACCTTCTGTACTCCTTTATGCATCTCTACCAGTGTCACTGTGACAGAAGAAGAGGAATTATTGAGACCAAGAGCCAAACTTTTTTTCATCCTTTTGTTTCTTCATTTTCCATTATCAAATACTAGCTTGTAGGTGATGATCTTCTGTGTATTTACTTAACCTGCTTTTGTTAGTAAGACTTAGTTATTTGATGCAATTCTACTTCAACCCCTTCCAACAGAGATGACCTTTGACAGTTTCTATTTTTATGCACAGCTATTCAATTGAGAGTTACCCCATGGCAGGAGATATCAGGGTAGGACCTTGTCCAACTTCCGTGATAGTATTACTGTATTAAACAGGTTAATTTTTTTTAAGTTGTCATTACTATTCCAAAGGATAATCTAATAAAACAGCATCCATTTATTCATTTAGTGTATCTTTCCACGTTTACTAGGTAATCTGAGAACACTTTAAGCCTCCCATCACTTTTAATTCAATTATTTTAAATGGCTTTTACATGCTTCCATAAGTATCCCTTTGCAATTTAGCATTAATGGGCACTCAAAGTTACCTGCAACAAAAAGCTTTCAACAGGAGGCCTTTTTTTCCAGACAAAGGACCAGCTGTCTTTTGCTGCAAGAGATGCTGTATAGCTCAGAATCCAAAATGCACTGGGACCACTGACTTCAACATGGTGCTGATTGCCTAAGATTTAAAAAAGGTTATTGTGCAGTTCCAAGAGATCATCTGGATGCTTGTAGGCAATTATCTCAATGAGCGAGATCAGTACAGCCATAAATAAGATGTGTGTATACATCTGCTGAATACAAATGACCCGCATAAAAGTGATTACAAATTCAGTTTCAGCTTAAGAAAATATTGTTCTTCTTACCTTATTATTTTCTCTTACCTTAATACATTTACTTTTAGACTTGGGATCACAGGGAAAATTAAGAGAGATCCCTCAGTTTCATAAAACTGTGGTGGGAGTGGTGGGACAAGTAGAGGAAGAAGAATTATGTAGAAGATTCTAATGAATAAATTTTCCCCACCTGTTTGTAAGAGTTTGGTTATACAGATAACTTTCTTATGGAATTGGTAATGTCAATCCTTCAATGAATTTCAGCTCTAATTAATTGATCTCTATGATATTTGGTTCTGATTGTTTTTAAGATGAATAATAACCTTATATTGTCACCTCAGAAAGTTTAGACTTTTAACATCTCATCTAGCAGTCCAACATACTGTTTAGTATGAAGATAGGTTTCATTATCTCTCCATTTAATCTCTACATCCTTAAGAAGTTTAGATTAACTTCCCCTTCTAGCCAACGTTAAATAATATATTTAACTTCCCTTACTGTAACTCTTTTGAATGGCATTATAAATCACATATACATGCTCACAATATTGCCATCATTAACAAGAATATTACTCATTGACATCTATGAACTTGAAATTCAATAAGCCACCAGAATATTATTAGGGCAGCCATGCAAATCATTGTATACTCGAAGTCTGAAAGAATCAGTCTGGAGTTTAAGAAAAGCAAGCATTGATGTTGAAATTAGTGGATATAATCTCATTTATGAAAGAAAATTGCAGAAGCAGTATATCTACATATATGAATTCAACAGATTATTGAAGTATGTCCCTTAAAATATGAAAATATTATTACCATAATCATTTTGAGGAAAAGTTTTCTCAAGTATGTTATATACATTACTTCCTGTTTTTTTAAATGCATCATGCATAATTTAGCTTTATTTTCATGCATTAGCGTCATTGCTTCTATGTCAGTTTAAAATGTCCCTAATAGAGTGTTTTAGGGATCTGTACTTTGCTCACCGTTTTTTAATACATTTATCAATGACTTGGATAGAATCGCAGATGGTGTGCTTATTATATTTATCAATGACAAAATTTGGCAGGACATTTTTACATGCAGGAATACAGGATGTGAAAATATCTCCACAGGCTAAGGATTTGAGCCACATCTAAAAATATGAAATACTATAGAAATAAACATCAAGTTTTACACATGGATCAAGAGACCCAACTTTCAGATATATAAGGCATCTCTATTATTATTTGATATAGCAGAAGTTCTGTAAATTAATTTCAATAGTATTATCATTTTTTTATTATAAAGACATGACCTAAGTGTAAGTCTTGAATAACTTTCCAGTTATTTAAATGATTATTTTATTTCCTAAGGGTCACACTGTAATTTTATCTACTGAGTATACTTTGATACACTAGTGTCTAAGTATTTTATGCATTTTGTAATTACTTTGAATTTGACTTCCCATTCAATCATTCCTTCCTGAATTTAATTATTGGTATATAGAAAAGTCATTGATTTGTATAGTTTTATTCTTCATCCTACTACTTTACAAAAACTACTGTTTCAACTATTTTCTTTGCTTATGCCCTAGATTTTTAAGTAAACTGTCAGGTTACCAGAAAATAAGGACAGTTTTGCCCATTGTTGCTTATCTAGTACAGAACATGAGGAAGTAGGTTAAGTAAAATTATAGGAGCAGAATTGTGTTGATGTATTTTGTCTCATGGAATTACAGAGTTGGAGAAGGCATAACTGGGGTAGGAGACAAAAGAAATAGGGAGGAATGGATGATTCACTGATACCAAGTTGATGGGTGTATAGCAAAGGGATAATGATTCATCTTAAGAAGTGGAGCTACAGTTGAATGAGAGGTAGTAGAAAGAAGGGCTTGAGTAGGAGTGACCAAAAGGGAGTAGAGTCTCAATTCAGTTTGGGGAAGGAGTTATAATGAAAAGTGTTCTTATGAGGAAAGATATGTGTGTCCAGAATAAGAGATTGGGACTTGACAGTGGGCTTATTTTAGGGAGAGTTCGAGTTTGGGAAACTACTTTTGTTGAGATTATGTTGTGTTCCTATGTATGACTTCCTGGCCCATGTAATGGTAAGGGGATTTGAAGATATTCTGTGCCCTTTAATAGGCCCATGTGAATTGCTTTGAGCTCTGGCCCTGCTCATAGAATGAGTCACATGAAGCCCATGGTTGGAGGGCTTGGTGAATGGGTGGAGAAGGAAGTGCTGAGCTGAGAGAGTGAGACAGAGCTGAGAGATAATAAGCAGAGCAGCTAGCATGAGTGAGAGAGGGAGTGATTTTGCTAAGGGAGCTTGTTTGTGGGGAGGGTCTAACTGAGGAAAGGCTTAGGGATGGCTGTGTACCTGGATAATGTATGTAAGTTTCTTTGTTTCTATGATGGATTGGGCTTTTTGATGTTTGAATAAATGTCTTGGTTTCATCTTTGAGGAAGACAGTTTATATTTTGCAAATTTACCCAAGAAATACACATGCATATTCATAGTGTCTTCTGCAGGTAGCACGTTGGCGTAACAGCCCAGCAGAAGTGATGAATGATCTCCTATTAGTAGATGCAGCTCATGAATGGGGAAGGAACATGGATCCAGAGATGAGATGGTATCGCAGTAACTTTCTTTTTTAGGAGAATGAGTTCATAAGTAATAAAAAATAAAGTTTTTATAGAAAAAAGAGATGATGTTCAAGATTTACAAAAGCAATAGCAGAAATTGTTTATAAGAATCATTACCTACAGGAGAAATATGAAAAAATTTGAAAATAACAAATAAAGGTATACCTTATGAATCAGGAAATAAAATTTCAGAGTAGAATTCAAAGGAAAAGACATAAAGAAAAGAATAAAACAAGGAAAAGCTTTTTGGAAAACAATGCTGCAGAAAGAAAACCAAAAATATGAGAAGAGAGAAGATTTTGAGTGAGTCACTCAACATAAAGGAAATAGAAGTAAAAAAGAGGGAAGTAAATAAAAACAAGGGCAAAGAAGCAATAATTTAAGTAAAATATTCATGCGAGGGAAAGAATAAGCAAAGAGGACTGGAGGGACAGTGAAGAAGAGCCTGTGGAAATTGAATTATGTCAAAATAGTTTAAGTAAAGTGAATGTCAGAGAGAAAGCATTAATTTAAATGAGGAAGGGAATTTTAAAAAATCTTAAAATAATAAGAAAATACATGAAAGAATAAAACTCTCATTCTTATACATTTAAATGTGTATGGACTGTACTTCCTATCAAGATGTGTGTCTGAATAAATCAGAAAATTCAGCTCTGTCACATCTAGGCCAAATCTAAAGGTATGACCAGACTGAATAATAAACAGTAAATCAAATAAAAGAAACTATACTGTTTTATTTCCTAGAATTGTAAGTTCAATTCCTCTCTATACTCCTTGACCTTCCAACCCAAATCTAGCGCCAATATTGAATAATATCTCAGCATGAGCAGAGATCATGTAGTCTGCATACTCTGAATGTATACTCACATGTATACTCACATGTAGCCTGCAAAACTCTGGATCTAGTGGAAGAAGGAACAGTGACATTTCCTAAAAAAAACCTAAGCTGATGAGAAACTTGGGTTAGAGATTTTGGATACCACGGGAAGCATCTGCAAGAGACTGAGGTATCCAAACTGGCTCCAAATGGACATAACAGGTCCCTAATATTCAGTGATGAGATTCCAAAAAGAGCCCTAAAGATCCAGAACTTTGAAACTCAAAATCCAGGTGCAGGCCAGAACAGAACTGAGCTGACCCAAGGTGAGGCAAAAGAAGGCTGACCACTCTATCCAAGAACACAGCCAGTGTGGAGCCAGGTGATGGCACAAAGGCCAATTTCAGTAATTAAACTTTGGTAGGCCTTTCTAGGCTACTCTCCAGTCTTCCACTCTCATTCTTCAGCTCTTCATCCAAAAGTGTCATTTCAACTTTAGAATTAAGATGTTGTAAGTATCCTCTGCCCTTATAGCCTCTCTCTCTTTGGGGATAGTTTCTCCTAAAACCTTTATGTAAAGAGGTTCTTTAGGCCATACTTTATTCCTCTCAAGATTCCTCTATTATGTTTTTGCAGCTGGTACCTTTTCTTCTGTACTATCCTCCTCTTTTTTCAGTTTGTTTTTATATGTAGTTTCCCCTTAACAGAATGTAAGCTTTTTGTGGAGAGATGCTGTTTTATTTCTATTTTTATTTATATTTTAAGGCTTAGCATACTGCCTAATACATAGTAAGTGTATAATAAATGTGATGAGATGAGTAAATTAATGGGGAAAAACTGATATCAACAACTATTGTAAAGCTAAGTCCATAACAACTTAAACAAGGAATGAAAGGGGAAAACTTTGTTTTTTTCTAAAATGAAGACTAGGTTCTGAAGAACTAAACTTAAAAAAAAAGGAGTATTAAGAAAAGCTCTCACTGAAAGGATTCAAAGGAACCATCATTAACAAATATACCATCCCCACATTTTTTATTTTTATTTATTTATATATTTTCAGAGTTCCACAGTCACTACCATACAACCTAGATATTTTCTTTCCCTCTCTTGCTCTCCCTCCCCCACACCTTCCCCCTGCCTCCTCGAGACTGCATACATTTTACATAGGTTCTACACATACATTCCTATTAAATACATTTTCACCATAGTCATGTATAGAAGAATTAAAATAAATGGAAGAAATCATATAATAAACCAAAATGCAATACAAAAGAAAATGATCTGCTATAACCCTCACATTCTTTGTTTGTTGCTGTGTACAAAGTTCTCCTGGTTCTGTTCCTTTCGCTCAGCATCTGATCATATAAGTATTTCCAGGCCTCTCTGAAGTCTTGCTGTTCATCATTTCTTATAGCACAATAGTATTCCATTACATTGATATACCATAATTTATTCAGCCATTCCGCAATGGGTAGGCATCCCCTTGATTTACAGTTTTTGACCACCACAAAAAGTGCTGCTATAAATATATTTGTACATGTGGGACTCTTTCCCATTTTTATGATATCTTGGGGATACAGTCCTAGAAGCAGAATTGCTGGGTCAAAGGGTATGCCCATTTCTGTAGCCCTTTGGGCATAGTTCCAAATTGCTCTCCAGAATGGTTGGATCAGCTCACAGTTCCACCAACAATGAATTAGCCTTCCAACTTTCCCACATCTTTTCCAACATTTATCATCTTCCTGTTCTGTCATGTTAGTTAATCTGATAGGTATGATGGGTTATCTCAGAGTTGTTTTGATTTGCATCTCTCTAATCAATAGTGATTTAGAGCATTTTTTCATATGACTATAGATATCTTTAATTTCTTCCTTTGAAAACTACCTCTTCATATCCTTTGACCATTTATCAGTTGAGGAATGACTTGTATTCTTGTACATTTGACTCAGTTCTCTATGTATTTTAGAAATGAGACCTTTATCACAGACACTAGTTGCATAAATTCTTTCCCAATTTTCTGTTTCCCTCCTAATCTTGGTTGCATTGGATTTGCTTGTGCAAAACCTTTTCAGTTTAATATATTGAAAAGTATCCATTTTGCCCTTCATAATGCTTTCTATCTCTTCTTTAGGCAAAAATTCTTCCCTTCTTCGTAGATCTGATGAACACACTATTCCTAGCTCCACTAATATGTTTATAATATCACTCTTTATACCTAGATCATGTACTCATTTGGACTTTAATCTTGTGTACTGTGTCAGGCATTGGTCTATGCCTAGGTTCTGCCACACTTATTCACTTTTCCCAGCAGTTTTTATCAAACACTGAATTCTTATCCCAGAAGCTGAGGTCCTTGGATTTATCAAACAGTAGATTGCTATATTCATTGCCTACTGTGTCTTCAATACCTAGAATATTTCACTTGTCTACCCTTCTGTTTCTTAGTCAGTACCAAGTGGTTTTGATAATTGCTGCTTTATAATACAATTTGAGATCTGGTAAAGCTAGGTCACCTTCTCTAGCATTTCTTTTCATTAGTTCCTTTGCTATTCTGGACATTGTATTCTTCTAGATGAATTGTGATATTAGTTTTTCAAGCTCTAGAAAATAATTAACTGATAGTTTGATTGGTATGGAATTAAATAAGTAAATTAATTCAGGTAGAATTATCATTTTTATTATATTGCCTCGGCCTAGCAATGAGCAATTGATGTTTTTCCACTTACTTAGATCTGACTTTATTTGTGTGAAAAGTGTATTGTAATTATGTTCATATAATCCCTGAATTTGTTTTGTCAGGTAGACTCCCAAATATTTTATAGTGTCTACCCTAGCTTTAAATGGGATTTCTCTTTCTATCTCTTACTGTTGGGCTTTGTTAGTAATATATAGAAATGCAGAAGACTTGTGTGGGTTTATTTTGTAACCTGCAACTTTGCCAAAGTTGTTTATTATTTCAATTAATCTTTTACTTGAATCTCTGGGATTCTCTAAGTTTATCATCATATCATCTGCAAAGAGTGATAACTTAGTTTCTTCTTTGAATATTCTAATTCCTTCCATTTCTTTATCTTCTCTTATTGCTACAGCTAACATTTCTAGTACTATATTGAATAAAAGTGGTGATAATGAACATCTTTGTTTCACCCCTGATCTTACTGGAAATGCATCTAGCATATCTCCATTGCGTATAATGCTTGCTGAAGGTTCTAGGTAGATATTGCTTATTATTTTATGAAAAGTTACTTTTATTCCTATGCTCTCCAGGGTTTTTTAGTAGGAATGGATATTGTGTTTTGTCAAGAGTTTTTTCTGCATCTATTGAGATAATCATGTGGTTTCTGTTAGGTCTATTGCTGATATGATCAATAATGGTAATATTTTTCCTAATATTCAACCAGCCCTGCATTCCTGGTATAAATCCTACTGGTCATAATATATTATTCTCATTATAAGTTACTGTATTCTTTTTGCTGAAATCTTATTTAAAATTTTTGCATCTACATTCATTAGAGTAATTGGTCTATAATTTTCTTTCTCTGTTTTGTCTCTTCCTGGTTTAGGTATCAAAACCATATTTCTATCATAAAAACAATTTGGGATGACTCCTTTCCCAATATTCCCAAAAGTCTATATAGTATTGGATTTGACTGTTCTTTAAATGTTTGATTGAATTCCATATAAATCCATCCAGGCCTGGATATTTTTTCCTAGGGAATTCATTGATGCCTTCTTCAGTTTCTTTTTCTGAGATGGGTTGTTTAAGTATTCAACTTCCTCTTCTGTTAATCTGGGCAATTTGCATTTTTTAAAATAATCATCCATCTCCTTTAGATGTCAAATTTATGGGCATAAAGTTGGCAAAGTAATTTTTAGTTAACATTTTAATTTCTTCCTCATTGAAGGTGAGTTTACCCCCTTTCATTTTTGATATTGGTAATTTGATTTTCTTCTTTGTTTTTTTTAATCAAATTGACCAAAGACTTACCAATTTTATTTTTTTTTCATAAAACCATCCCTTAGTTTCATTTATTAGTTCAATAGTTTTCTTAATTTCAATTTTATTAATATCCACTTTGGTTTTCAGTATTTCTAATTTGGTATTTACTTGAGGATTTTCGATTTGTTCTTTTTCAAAGCTTTTTCAGCTGCATGTCCAATTCATTTATCTCCTCTTTCTCTGTTTTATTCATGTAGACATTCAGAGATATAAAGCTTCCCCTAAGAAACTGCTTCTGCAATATCCCATAAGATTTGGTAGGTTGCCTCCTTATTGTCATTCTCTTGAATGAAGTTGTTGATTGTTTCTATTATTTGTTGTTTAACCCACTCCTACTTTGGGATTAGATTATTTAGTTTCCATTTAATTTTTGGTCTATCTTTCCATGGCCTTTTATTGTATATAATTTCTATAGCTTTATGATCTAAGAAGGCTGCATTGACTCTCTCTGCCTTCCTGCACTGGATTGTGATGTTTTTATGGCCTAGTACATCATCAGTTTTTTTTTTTTTACATGAACCATGTACCACTCAGAAAAAGGTATATTCCTTTCTATCTCCATTCAGTTTTCTCCAGTGATCTATCATATCTACCTTATCCAGGGTTTTTTAACCTCCTTAACTTCTTTCTTGTATATTTTAAGGTTAGATTTATCAAGTTCAGAGTGGGGGAGATTGAGGTCCCTCAGCAGAATAGTTTTGCTGTCTCTTTCTTCCCGTAACTCCCTTAATTTCTCCTCTAAGAATGTGGATGATATTTCACTTGGAGCATATATGTTTAGTAATGATATTGCTTCATTTTCTATGATGCCTTTTAGCAGGATATATTTTCCTTCCTTATCTCTTTTGATTATATCTATTTCTGCTTTTGCTTTGTCTGAGATTAGGATTGCTACCCTTGCTTTTCTTACATCAGCTGAAGCACAAGGTATTCTGCTCCAATCTTTTACTTTTACCCTGTGTGTATCCCCCCGTTTCAAAGGTGTTTCTTGTAAACAACATATTGTTGGATTACGGCTTTTAAATTATTCTGCTATCCATCTCCATTTCATGGGAGAATTCATCCCATTCACATTCACAGTTATGATTACAATCTGTGTCTTTCCCTCCATCCTCTTCCCCATTGTTGTGCTTTTAGTTTTCTTTTTCCCCTTCCCCCTCCACAGATGAGTTTTAATTTTTAACCAATACCTTCCCAACAGCTTTTATCCTTGCCCACACCTTTCCCTGCAAGCAATACAATAAATACTGTTTCCAGTCAAAGACTAAGACCTTGATTGGCTTAGAGCCAAGAAACTTTTAAATCAGTACTGAATTGGAAAGATATGGGAATCCCATTAGCCTCCAGCCTAATAGACTCTGCACCAGAGTTCCATGTGAGGCCTGTTAATAGGCACAGAATATCTTATATCCCATTAACCCAGCACCTTCCTACACATTCTCTCAGCTGAGAACCTTGCCTCATATTTTACAGAAAAATAATTTGAAGTCAATCACCATGAACTCCCTTTTCTCTTCCTCATCTCCTGTCACTCAGGTGACTGCTGCCACTTTGTCCTCCTTTACCACTGTTCTATATGATGATGTTGCTTTACTCCTTACCTAATTCCTGTAGTTGTTCAAGTGATCCTATTCTATTCACTTTCCTCCAACAGATTGCCCCCTCTGTTATCCCTGCTCTATAATTTGTTCTCAATTTCTTCCTTCCTACTGGTTCATTTCCTACTCCCTAGAGACACATGCCCATCTATCCCTCTGCTGAAACAAGAACAACAACAAACCCCTTCAATATCTATTTCTATCTGTCATCCTTTTTGTCTTCTGTCCATTATAACTAAACTCCTTGAAAAGGCTATGTACAATATGTTCAATCATTCTCTTTCCTCTCACTATCTTCTTAAACTCCTACAATTTGGTTTCTGATCTTATCTTATCAATCCACTGAAATTTCCCTCTCAAAGTTTACTAATGATCTTCTTTGCCAAATCCAATGACCTTTTCTAAATCCTCTTTCTCCTTAACCTCTTTGAAACCTTTGACACTATTGAGCACTTTCTGCTCTTTGATACTCTCCTTTCTCTAGGTTTTCAGGATACCACTGTCTTCTGGAGTTCCTCCTACCTATTGAACCCTCATTTTTGCTTCCAATACTGGATCCTCATCTAGATCATGCCCTTTAATTGTAGGTGTTCCTTATTATTCTATCCTGGGACCTCTTCTCTTCTTCTCTATACTACTTGGTGATCTTATCACCTTTTCTGGATTTAACTGCTAACTACCTTTGCTATCTCAATCTCTCTCCTAACTTCAAATCTTGCATCCCCAAAAGACTTTCAAGCATCTCAAACTGGACATCTAGTAAACAGTTTTAACTTAATATATCCAAAATGGAACTCATTCTCTTTTCCCCTAAACCTTCCCTACCTTTTACCTTCACTATTTCTAAAGAGAACCATATCATCCTCCAAGTCTCATCCTATGTGCCTCAATATCTCTCATCTCGCACCCCATGTCCAATCTATTGCAAGGTCTAGCAATTTCATCTTTGTAACATTTCCTGAATATATTTCTCTTCTCTCCCCTGACACTGCTACCACTCTAGTGCAGACCCACACCATCTCATGCTTTTGATGAGGTTTGAGAGGCCGATTCAGAGACCACTCCCTCCCAAGGATCAGAGTTCAGGAGAGGGTCATTTGAAATGAATTCATGGACTCAAACATTCTTTAAGTCAATGTGGCAAAGGTTTATTGTAATGTCAGAATAGCAGGCAGAGCTCCTTAGGGAACTTACATTATTTAAGAAACTTGCAACTTAACAGGAATGATGTTAAACTTATATATGAAAAGTAGTGGATTATTGGAAAATATGCTGATTTGGTGATAACTTATAACTTTGGTCACAGGCATCATTTACTACTGGTAACCAGGGGAAGGGGTTTGTCAGGGGTATATTTTGGTCTGTTACATCTGTAGCAAGCTATATTTGAGAGATGAGGTGTATAGCTTGATTTCTTGATTAAATATGGTAACTTTGGGAATCAATACTTGATAATTTTGTGGTTACAAAATAGTCTTATTTTTGCAAAAGAATTTCTTCAGAGGTCAGTTTGCTCTTTTGATGGAGAAAGATAGGGTTTTTTTTTTGTTTGTTTTTTACTGGGGCCCTGCTCATGAGTATTTGGGGAGAAAGATTTTTTTGTCTTAATAGGGTTCACACATGAGTTATTGCTAGGTATAGTGTCCTTGGACTGGGGAGAAAACTGTCAGGGATAAGGTTTTGTGTTTAGGGAGAAATGTGATCCTGGAATTGGAGTCTAAGCACAATTGCCCAAGTACTTCATCATTTTGATTCCTTTAATAGCCCGCTGGTGATGCTGTCTGCCTCAAGTTTCTCCCCACTTAAATCAATTCTTCATACATCCACTAAAGTGATTTTCCTAAAATGCAAGTTTGTTCATATCACTCCCTATTCAATAATCTTCAGGGGTTGCCTGTTGCCTGGAGGAACAAATACAAAATGCTTTTGGTGTTCACAGCTCTTCATAATCTACCCCCCTCCTACCTTTCCAGTCTTCTTATACCTTTCTCCCCAAAACATACCTTTCAATCCAATGGCACTGGCCTCCTGTCTATTCTATGAATAAGACACTCCACCTCTCTCTGTTCCAGAAATTTTCTTTGATCATCCCCCAAGCCCAGAATACTCTCCCTGCACTGCTCTACTATTGATCTCCCTGACTTCCATTAAGCCCTAACTAAAACCACACCTTCTATAGGAAGCCTTCCCTACTCTTAATTCCAATGCTTTATCTTTCAGTGATTTCCTATTTATCCTGGCTTTGTTGTCTAACCAAACTCCAAGCACTCCACATCATCTGCTTCATCTGCATTCATGGCCTTTGGAAAAAATTGTTCTCATCTGCCTGTTCTACCAGAGGAAGTGTTCACATGCTTGGGGTAGTTGCCCCCCTAAGTCACCAATTGGTTTGAGAACCTTGGTTACCCTCAACCTGATTTGGCCCATCTGCCAAAATGGTTTATTGGGGTGTGGCTGCTGTGAATGCTGCAGCTTCTTGGCACCACAGGTGAGAATTGGCTGGAACAGGTGGACAGCAAAGGTGGAAAGAGAGCCAAAAAGACTGAGATTTATAAGGTAGGGGGACCAGTGCTTATACAAAAGCTGACTGAAATTTTTCAGGTTATACAAGAGGAGGCTATCCCCTAGGAGCTGAAGGATGCCTTCCTTGTCCATCTCTATAAAGGTAAAGAGAGTAGATTGTCCTGTGACAATCAAAGTAGAGGTGTCTCTCTTAGTCACTGCTGGCAAAATTCTCACTAGAGTTCTCCTTAATTCACTAGACCTTCACCTAGAAGATGGTCATATACCACTGTAGCTTCAGAAAGGGTCAAGGAATAGTCGATATGGTGTTTGCTGCTTAAGAACTTCAGATTAAATGTCAGGAGCAGAACAGAGGTCTGGACACAACATCTGTAGATCTGACCAAGGCCTTTAACACTGTTAATCATGAAGGTTTATGGAAAATTATATCAAAATCTGCTTGCCCAGTGAAGTTCCTCAATATTGTACGTCAATTTTATGATGGCATATTTGCCCGGGTTCTAGAGAGTGGACAATGCTCTTGTACCTTCCCAGTCACCAATGGAGTGAAACATGGCTGTGAGTTTGTTCTCATGACTTTTAGCATGATATTTTCAGCCATGTTGTGAAGTGCTTTCAATGAGAATGAACATACCATCAAGGCCAATTACTGCACTGATGGTAAATTCTTCAATTTGTAAAGGCTACAAGCTAAGACCAAAGTGGAGGGAGTGTTAGTGCATGATTTTCTGTATGCAAATGACTGTGCACTCAATGTAGTCTCTGAAGCTGAGATGCAACAAAGCATGAATCAATTCTCTTCTGCCTGTGGTAATTTTGGCCTAATAATTAGCACCAAGAAAACACAGGTGGTCCATGAGCCACCACCACACCATCCATACACAGAACCATTAGTTACAACAAATGGAGAAGTTTTGAATCCTGTGGATAAGTTCATGAATCTTGGTAGTGTACTTTCCAGGGATATACACATTGACAATAAGGTTGATGCACGCATTGCCAGAGATAGCTAAGTGTCTGGGAGGCTCTGAAGAAAAGTTTGGGAAAGAAGAGATATCAGACTGACTACCAAACTGAAGGTCTACAGAGCTGCTGGGCTGACCTCATTGTTGTATGCCTGTGAAACATGGACATTCTACCAGCATCATGCCAAGAAACTGGATCATTTCCATTTTAACTGTCTTAGAAAGATTCTGAAGAACACTTGTCAGGATAAGGTACCAGACACTGAGGTTCTTGCTCAAACCAAGTTGCCAAGCATTCAAACTATGCTTCAGAGAGCGCAGCTCTGAAGGACTGACTATGTTGTTCAAATGCAAAATGCACGCTTACCAAAAAGACTATGTTATACAGAACTCACATGGGGCAGGTGATCACAAGGTAGTCAGAAGAAGTGATACAAGGACATTCTCAAGATATCTCTCAAAAACTTTGGATTTGACTGTGCAACATGGTAGAACTGGCACAGGACCACTTAGCATGGTGTGCCCACATCAGAAAGGGTGCTGTGCTCTAGCAACAAAGCAGAATTGACACAACACAAAGTAAACATAGAATGTGCAAATTTGGAGTATCTACCCCAAATATTCACATGAATTATCTGTGCCCAACCTGTGGTAGAGTATTCCAAGTTTGTATTGGGTGTTATCAGCCACGGTTGAACACACTGAAATTTCACTTTATGATGGTGATATCA
The DNA here is from genome assembly GCF_028372415.1 of Notamacropus eugenii. Taxonomy (NCBI): domain Eukaryota; kingdom Metazoa; phylum Chordata; class Mammalia; order Diprotodontia; family Macropodidae; genus Notamacropus; species Notamacropus eugenii. The sequence goes on from NC_092876.1 coordinate 263,398,062, forward strand.
TTTTGATTCTTTTTGAGAACAAAGGACAACTATCAACCATTTTCCTGTATGTACCTTGCTTTATGCATATTTTCATGTGTTGCCCACATTGGATTGTAAGTTTTTTGAGGGCAGGGACTGTCTTTTTCTTTGTTTTGTATCCCTAGAGCTTAGCACAGTGCCTGACACTGAATAGGCACTTAAAAAATGTTTATGGAATTGAATTGAATCATAGACAAAGTGGTAAACCAAGAAATAGTACCTCAAAACTAGAACAGGAAAAATAGAAATCACCAACTCCAGGACACAACAAAAACATTAGAACAAAAAAATCAAAAGACTGTAAAAAAAGACAGAAGAAAATATTAGATATAAACAAAAAAATTTGACATAAAAAAAGGTTAAGTAGAAGTGATTTATGAATCACTGGATTCTATATATGCTCCACGAGAGCAAGGATTTTCTTACTTTTCTTTTTGTATCTCCACTGTTTGTAAATGTGTTGTATAGAGTAAGTGCTTAATAAAGGCTTTATTCATTCATTCCCTGAAAACCATGATTAGAAAACCAAACAAACCTGGACACTATATTAAAAAAAAGTTGCCCATATTAATTAGAATGAGGATAAAAGACAGAATGAATCCAACAATAAAATCCTCCAAAGGATCTCTAAATGAAATTGTCCCAGGAGGTAATACCAACCCAAATCTGAACCTTCTATATTGATAGAAATAGACATACACCTAGAGGGGCAGTTAGGTGGTACAGTAGATAGAGCACTCGTGCAGGAGTCAGGAGGACCTGACTTCAAATCTCACCTCAGACCTTTGATACTTTCTAGCTGTGTGACCTTGGGCAAGTCACTTAACCCCAACTGCCTTATCCTGGGTCATCTCCAGTTATCCTTATGAATATCTGGTCACTGGATTCAGATGGAGGAGAAGTGAGGCTGGTGACCTACATAGCCCTCTCTCACTCAAAACAAAGTCAAGTGCAAGTCTTGTCACTATTTCTCTGATGGCATGGTCTTTTTTGACAATGAAGGATGAACATACAACACATATACACATAGAAATGTACATATGTATACACATATATTCAAATATACATTCATACACATTTGTGAACCATGAATAAATGAGTTTGAGAACAACTTCTGTAAACAATAGAAATCCATGAATATTCTCTGAGCAGAAAGAAGTGATATTATGAGGAAGATTATTTTTTGATAACTGTGTAGAGTATGTATTAGAGAAAGGAGAAAGTGAATTTAGTGGATTTATTGTAACAGTAAGCATCCCAAAATATACAGGGGGCCATTACCACAGGTTTTTAGATATGCATTCATAAAAGGAAAGCAACTTTTGAGGGGTTAGCAATCACTTTAATCAAGCACATGTATCATTCCTTTAGTCAAGTACATATATCATTCACCTAGTTCAGGGGATTCAGCACCCTGAACTTTAAGGAAAATAGAGTGGCATTAAAAATCAACAGACATGGTTTCCTCTGCCTGACCATCAACAGATAGGTCCAACTGTCTGACCACAGTTACCAGAGAGGGAAGCACCGGCATCTGGGTTCTCAAAGCTGGGGACTCTTTAGAGTGGCTTCCCAGAGTCCTCATCTGGCCAAACAAACTCTTCTAGTCAATAAGCCCCAAAGTAATCAAAGATCAACAGACATGACTTCCTCTACCTGAATTCAACAGACAGTCCTGATATCTGGGTTTTCAAAGCTGAGAAATTCCTTAGAGTGGCTTTCCAGAGTCTTCTGGCACTCAAATCTTCTTACAAAAAGTAATCCCCAAAGTACAGCCTCACTCTCAGATAATTTATATACTTTTTAGACCCAGAAGGTATAACCCTCTGACCCAGTGTCTCAATAGAAAAAAGAAAAGGTATTTGGGCCCCTCCTACAAAACAATTCCCCTAATCAATCTTTCCACAATGGGCAAGCCCATCAATGGATGGGAAAGATCTTCTTTAATCACATTATTCAATCAGAGGTACTTTTAGTAAAAAAAAAAACAAAAAAACAAACAAAAAAAAACAGCAAGAGATCCTAAATTGATTGCCATCACAAATGCTTAGGGAGCTATTACAAAAGGTCAGTGAAGATAGAAAAATGTCTTGTGTGAGGACAGGAGTAATGGCTATAGAAAATGGGGTGCTATGGAACACATTATGGAGGTAGAAATTATATATAAATCTTTTGAATTGTGAAGGTGAAGTACAGAAAAGTAAGAATGATTTAGAATTTGTAAGTCTTGTAAAGATAGTAGTGGCATCCACAGAAATGGAGAGTTCAGAGGGAAGAATTTTTTTGGAGGGGATGAAACAAATTAGATTTTGGATATGAGTTGAAATTAGTTTTCCAGAACAGCCAGATGAAGAATGCTAGAAGACTCCTGGAACTCAGGAGAAAGAATGGTGCCCAATTTGAAAATTATCTAGGAAGCAGAAAAACTGGGGCCAATTTGTATATCCACTGAGTATGTATTTGCATGGAACCACTTAAGAGAACACAGGGCTTTCATATGTTCTATTTTCATTCAGAAAGAAGCCAATTCACTTTGGCAGCCTGAACATTTTCTAGTCTTACTCATTTCCTTTTCATAGATTCATTTATTATATTTTCTCTCAAAAAAACTGCCTATGTGGACTAGGAACTGTCATTATTTGAATTTAAATTCAAGTACAGGAGAGCATGGCTGTACTTTTGCACCTTACCTCCTGATTTTTGTACTTAAACAGCTTAAAAAAACCAACATGACAGACTAGAACCTCCTCCTTGATACATAGGTATTTTGAATGAGACAACTAATGCCAAACAGTTCCACTGCACTTTCCCTAGCTGAAGTAAAGTGGCAGCTTGGCATAAATTCAGACAGGGTTAATGATAGTGAAGCTTGTGGGCTGACACATGTGGGCACTCTTTAAATGGTACTTTGAAAGGTTGGCTGCTGAAATGGGTTGGCAAAATGATTCATTTGCTAAAAAAGAAAAAAAGTAGATTATAATTACAAAAACAGCCTTTAAACACAAATTCTACTTTAATTGGCAAACCCCAGGCTTTCAGATACAGAACCCTGTCCTCCAGAGTAGATTTAATCTTTATAAAGAGTTTAGCTTACTTTTTTTTTCTAAGCAGGATAATTAGATTGACCAACAAAGATCTAGTTGGTTTATGCCTTCATGCATCCTATGGTCATTGATTTTGACCTTTTAGCTGACTTAGTTTTTAACAAAGCTAGGACAGGCAATAGCTAGCTACAAACAAAGCAATGTGATGATCTGCTTAAATTGATGTGCATTTTACTGGTCTGTTTAAACTTGCACACTATGATGTTTACATTGCTTCCCTAATATATTTTAAAAAGTAATTGGACAGTCCTAACCATATGAAATTGTTTATACCAATGTAACAATGCAGAACACTGTAGTCAAGCATGTTTTAATTAAGCATAGGTGGGCTTCTTCCTAATCATAAGTCTTTACTTCATTCTGGCATTATATGGAGAAAGTTCCCATAAATATCCAGGATATAAAAACTAAATGGCATTGTGTGGAGCTTCACCACAGATATGCAATGGAGAAAAAAGCAAGATGAGATGAAGTTGGGAATAATATATGTTATTTCATTCTTATCACAAATTAAACCTACCCCAAAAAGAGGTTGGGTGGAGAACTAGGTTTCATTCAGAAAGCCTTAAGATAGTTGTTTGCTACACTTTGTGTTCTCAGGGACTTCCTTGGAGATCATTTTTAATTGTATCACCACATTTATAATTTATTGGATGAACATCCTCTTCTAAGAGGGCACCATCCTTCATATGAGCGTTGCATTGATATTTGTTAAGGAAATACTTTCTTAAGAGTACCCAGTCCCCCCCCCCCAACCCCTACCCCCACTCCAGCTTTTCACAAATGGTTTCAAAGCCATCTTGCTAGTTGTAGTGACTTAGATATAGAGTGAATGCTGCCAATTGATGTTGATCTCTTGCTTTAACATTTATAAAGCCTTTGATACACATTATTTCATTGAATTTTTACATCAAAGTCAGTGCTATTGTTATTCCTAGGTTCAAGTTAAGGAAACTTACAGCTAGAGGTCTGAGAAATGGCTAGCCCATGGTGAAGCAAGTCTTAAGTGACAGCTATAAGATTCAGCGTATCTTTCCAGACACTTTTTGTTTCCATTATGATAAATTAAGTCTTAGTTGGGTAAATGATAAAGGGGGAAGGGGAGGGAAGGGATCCACTTGCTCCTCCTCAAGAGAGTTTACTTCCTCCTAGGAGCTTATGTTTCTTCCTCTCTGCCATTGCTTTTCCTCTCCCTACTTAACTATATTGCACTGTGATATTCTTCCAGATTGAGCAACTGTACAGTGTAGCTACCATACCTAGAAAGCCATTATCATGGTACCTCTTTCTCAGGCTTGCTTCTCCTTTTGATCCTAATTTTCTTTCCCAATAGAACTGTACTAAAGGTGAGATTGTCCTCTGGCCACTGCATTCATGCTCTCCACTACCCCAGGAAAGGTAGCTTGTTACAAAGACAAGAACATTAGATAATAGAGCTAGAAACCCCAGTTTGTCATCCCACCTCTGTGATCACCACTGTAACCCTCAATAAGTCACTTAACCTCTTTGGAACTCAATGTCCTTGTCTACACAACTGGGAGTTAGATTAGATGATCTTTAAGTCCCTTCCAGCTCTAAATCTTTGATTGGGTGGACTGCTTCTCACTACCCCTATTAGGAAAAAAAAAGAAAGATTCTAGTTACAACTCTTTGGTGTACAGCTAGTACAACTCTTTTGGTGTACAGTTCTTTGAAAAACTATTTAATGCAGAGTTGTAATATGATTAATGTATGTATTGGTTTTGTCGGTTCAAATTACAACCCATCCACATTTTCTCATCATGTGTGATTTCTATGTCTTCTTCCAAAGATTCACAATAGAAGACTGACCAAATGTTCTAGAAGCCTTATGTTATGTCTTTCTACATTTTATGGACACCAGTTGAGAACTTTGTTCTTACTTCAAGTTGTGCCTACTTCCTTTTCAGATCCTATAAATATATATATACATATATCTATATATATTTTTTTTTCCAATGATATGACTTGGATTCCATTAAAAAAAAAAAAAAAAAGAAACGAATTAGTTTGGCAACTGTATAGAAGTTCTGCCAGAGACTGATGATCAATCTCTTTTCACTAAATGTATATATACATAAATTTTATGTATCTTCTCTAATCACTACTAATGAAAATAAAAACTTTAAAAACTCAGAGATTTTACATCTCACATCTATCTAATTGGTAAATTTTAGAAAAGACAGGTAATGGCACTAGAAGATCTAGAGGATCACACATTATATTAATATATTGTTGATGGAGTTGGCCAACTATTGTCAAAATCAATTTGGAATTACCAGAAAAAGCCACCAAATTGTTCATATTCTTGGACCCACTGATTCCCACAACTGAATATGTATCTTATGCATCTTGTATATACCTAAATAGATTTAGTTACTTCATTAGAATGTCAGTTCTTTACTACTAAAACAAAAAATAATCAAAAGATGAATTATGTGTCATACAACAAGCCTCCTAACCATGGCTGTCCCACAAGGCTCTATACTTTGACTATTGCAAAATCCTCTTAATTGGTCTCTGTGGCTTGTTTCTCCCCTCTACAATTCTTTCTCCAAAGCAGTTTTTTCTAAATCATGGGTCTGACCACAACACTCCTCTTTTTAGTAAGCCCTAATTCTGTTGTATAACTCTATAATTTATAAACAAGTAAACATACACAAATAGAGGTAAATATTCTTCTCTCCCTGTACGTGTGTATATACAGATATACATATATGTATATATATATATGTATATATACATATATACATATATATATGTATATAACTGATTGAAAAGCTATGTGACCAGAAAGTTAAAGATCATTAGTTTAGTAAGTATAAGGCATGAAATTTTAAAAATTTATTATATTACAATAAGCCATTGTTTGGAACGTTTTATTTACTGAGAGAAATGTTATCTATTCTCGTAATAATCCCAGGCTGGACTAATGGTAGTTTTGTTAGTAGAACCATGGGCCATAATGCAACTGAAATGCTGAACATTTGCATTGAAAATATTATTTCAATATTTAAGAAATAATATTTTGATCATTTTGTGTACAAAGATCACAGCCCATTCCAAGCCTTTCAAGTCTATGAAAGATCCCTTTTATAATTTGTTAATGCTCTTTTGTTTGTTTTTCCATCAGGCTAAAGAGCTGGTAGTAAGTCTTTCCAAGTTTAGCTCATTTCTACAATTATATATTGTCATTTGAGTGGCCTATACTTGAAACGTTTTCAGTCTGAGAAGATCTTCTAGTGGTTGAACTGTTCTGGCATAGCTTTCAAGAACTCAGGGTGGATGGCACAATATGATAAAGCAGTAGAGTAGGACTTTAGTAGAGAAAATGAACCATTTTAGAAGGAAATACTAAGTAATTAAGAAAAGCAGAAACCCTACAAAATTCAGTAAGGTTTTTTTTTTTTTTTAAATCATAAATGTGGCTGGATACGGGAAAAATTTTGAATTAAGGCAGATGAGAAAGTAGGTTAATTGTACATGTTGAAATATATAGGAGGGTCCTGGATATTTTGAATAGACTTAGGTGCTGACTCATGGCATTGTCTATTTTCTATATATAATATTCCATGTATTTTTGTGGTCTTTTCTCTGATAAAAAAATATTTAATACTATCATTACCCATACTTATCTTTAGTCCTTAGTTTATCTTTCCCCCTTTCAAGGAGAAGAACAAGAGGCAGAAAAATAAGGAAGATAAAATATTTTCTTCTAAAATATCACTGGAAGGTTTGGAAGAGAGAAGTGAAAGAGAAAGGAAATTAGAAAAGTGAGAAAGAAATCACCTGAGATCAGGTTATTCCTTGTGAAGAATGAAAGACAAAGGAAAAAAGGGAATGTGACAGCTTCACAGTCTTCCAAAAATGAAGGAGAAGAAAGGAAATGGTAGAAAAGTGATATTGAGATAGATAATTCACTATACCAAAAATTAACTAATGTTCTTAATCCAGGATGGTTTGTTAATATAGAAATCAAAAGTTCTTAACCTGGGATCCATGAAGTGGTGTGTTTGTGTTTTTAATATTTTATAACTGCATTACCATGTAATTGTTTTCCTTTGTAATCCTGTTTATTGTATGTATTTAAACATATTATTATGATAAGAAGTTTCATCTGCACCAAATGCCCAAAGGAATCCACAATACAAAAGAGATAGGAACCCCTGGTCTGAATTGATTTAGATGATTGGGGAAATTTGGGGACAGCATGATATTAGTTATCAAACTAAACAAACATTAAAAAAATCAAACTCTGTAACTTGAGGAGAAACATGCCTTCTTAAGCTTATTACATAGGAAACTCCTTCAGGCATACTCTTTTCTAGATAAACTGGCCTTCTTGCTGTTATGAAATGCATAAAGAGCATTTCACCCACATTCCTCTTCCTTTTTTCATTCCTTTCCTTACTGTTTCCTTACCCTTTGCTTCTTAGCATCCCAGGTCAAGTGACTAGATGAATCCTAGTCTTTTTTTTTTTTTTTTGCCTCCAAATGTTCATTTATTTTCCCCTTCGCATGACCAGAACATCTCCACATGGTCATCCTGTCCCCCATAATGTGAAGCTCAGTTGAGATTGTGGAGAAAAGCTGAAGGCTCCAGAACAGTGATTCATCAGGCTGCTTTAGCGGTCAGACAGAGACCCCAGAGGTCAGGGCTGCCTCAAATGTGAAGGAAGATCATTCCCAAAGCTCTCCTTGGAGAACACGGTGATGGCCCTGATGATGCTGCCCAGGCTTGGACATGAATCTGATTGGGTGCTTGGATGCATGTGCTTGGACCCCAATTCTAAAATCACATTTCTCTTTAAAAATCATATTTCTCCCTAGTCTCAAAACACTATCCCAGGCAGTTTCTCCCCAGCCCAAGGACACAGCCTGCCCTAGCAACAATCATTATCTCCCTTCCTGCTTTAGTTGCACCTATAGAATTTATTAGTCTGAACCAACTGTGTACTGGCTGAGCTGGCTGTGTACTGGGTCATAACGACATTTACTACTCACTAACCAATCCTATGTATCCTAGACTTAGACATACATATACCACCTTACATTTATCTTGTCTAATAAGACTTTGATGAGAGCAACTTGGTATTCCTGAGTCAGTACTGACTGTTATTTGATTTAGTAAAGTTTCAGGCCCAAAATCACACCTCCTTATAACCCCCTCCCTCTTGGGCTGTTTCCTGATGCACTAATAGATGCTAAAAGTGCATGTTCCTTTAAGAACTAACCACTCCTAAAACACTCCCTAATTGGGCCCTGAATCACCTAGCTAGCATACTTGGCACATGTTTTGCTATAGAATATCTTATATAAACTTTACCTCTACCCCTCTAAGGTTGCAGTTTCCCTAAGAACTCATACCCACTGAAAAGCATGGTAAGTCTTTACTACCTGGACCTTAACAATTCTTGAGTCTATGAATTCTTCTCCAGACTATGACCTAAGCAGGGATCTCCAGTCCCAGGGGCCAGGACTGGGGAGAGAGATCAGGTGTCAATACAAGAACCCAAGGACTGCAGATTGATTTTCTGTCTCAAAGGTATGCCAGGCACTTCTCTCAAGCTTTGGCTATGAGAGAGACATCTGACCCCTGTGCCCTGTCATTGTCTGCAGCCTGAACATAATCACCTCCTCTTCCACAGGAATTCCTCTTCCTCCACATCACAACTCCAGCAATTACTGTGGTGAAGAAGAGGAGAACAGCAGCAATGCCCCCCACAATGAACCAGGTGGATGAGGATTGTGGCTCCCACTTCAGGGTGAGGGGCTCAGAGAGCCCCTCCTGCTGAATTTGGCTGGTATGTTTTCCTTCACCAGCCAAGTGAAGGTCATCTGCACAGCTGCCCACTTCTGCAAGGTCCTGTCTCCTACAGGCCTGGTCTCAATGACTCCATGTCCTGGGGCTGTTCCTCCCCATCCCTGAGTCAAGTCAGGGAGATCTCCTTAGGGTTAAAGTCTTGGGCCCAGTACCGCAGGGTCACCTTCCCTCTGGAGGCAGTGTGTTGGGTCACTCAGGCAGAGGGTGGATCTGCAGGCAAAGGTCAGAGGCATTTCCAGGCTCTTCCCTTCCCCTTCCCCTCCAGGGGCACAAGCACAGGTGGAGTCAGTAGGAATAACCCTAAATGTAGACCCCGAAGTACAAGAGGTTCCTAGGGTCGGGAGATCAGGGCTGAGGCTGCAGAGGAGGTAGAGAAGGGCCAGTCTAGGCCTTGAGTGTGGTGCACACTTGGGTGGGGCCGGAGGTACTGGTCCTCATCAGAGTCTGCTTCCCCATCTCTAGGTACTCCTTCAGCCACCACGAACGTCTGTTAGGTTTTCCTTCTCTTGGTGATGCTCCCCTTGCCCTCCCACTTGTGCTTGGAGCTCACGGCAAGGGGCAGGGCCGCTCTCTTCAGGTCCAGGGCCAGGTAGTCCTGCCCATCATAGATGAATTGGAAAACCCACGCTGGAAGCTGAGCTCCAGGACACCTCACAGCCATACATGCTCTGGATGGTGTGGACCCCTGTCCCAACCTGGGTCAGGGAAGCAGGACTATGGTTGATCCTGGGCCCACCCGTCAATGGGGACACTGCTCCCCTCCCCTCCCCATTCCCCCCCCCCCCCAGGGTTCTTGCAGCCCCAGGAGTGGCACTCCCTCCTCCCAGGCAGGTAATGGTGGGACACCTGAATCCTAGTCTTGTTCCCTCCTCCTGCCAATGTCTTCTCATATTTATATCACTTGCATTTTGAATTTAGTGTTTTATCTTCTTATTGTTCTACTCAATGGACTATAAGCTCCTTGAAGAATTTTGTTTTATATATTCAGTGTTTATAATATAGGAGGCATTAAAGAAAGTGTTATTTAATGAACAAATAACTATTAAGTTATATAGAATTTTAAAATGTATATTATCAAAATGTTAATATTTTCATAGCTTCTAATTTTAATTTTATTTTAAATGGAGCTATATCAATTAAATTTATTAGTACAATATTCTGACCCAATATTTGTAATTAAATCTATTATGACATTCTTATTAAATTGCTTACAACAAATAGAGTAGTTTTGAATGCTATGGATAAGTTCACTTACCTTGGTAGGGCACTTTCCAGGGATGAACACATTGACAATGAGGCTGACACATGCATTGCCAGACATAGCTCAGGGTTTGGGAAGCTCGGAAGAAAAGTTTGAGAGGGAAGAGGTATTAGACTGACTACCAAACTGAAGGTCTACAGAGCTCTTGTGCTGACCTCATTGTTATATGCCTGTGAAACATGGACAATCTACTAGCATCATGCCAGAAAACTGAATGGCTTCCATTTGAACAGTCTTAGGAAGATTCTGGAGGACACCTGGCAGGATAAGGTACAAGATACTGAGGTTCTTGCTGAAACTAAACTGCCAGTCATTCAAACTATGCTTCAGAGAGAGCAACTCTGAAGGACAGGCCATGTTGTTCAAATGTATACTTGCCAAAAAGATTATTTTATGGAGAACTCACATGGGACAGGCAATCACATGGTGGGCAGAAGAAGCAGTACAAGGATATTCTCAAGTTCTCTCTCAAGAACTTTGGATTTGATTGTGCAACCCTGAATGTTCACATGGACTATCTGTGCCTAATCTGTGGTAGAGCATTCCCAGCTCATGCTGGTCTGATCAGCCATGGTCATACACATTGAAACTTCACTTTATCATGGTGATGTCATTTTGGTCTTCTTTGAGAACTAAGGACAACAACCAACCAAGTATGCTACTTTGTCTCCTATATAATCAATAGAATAAAGAGGTTTAATGCTCTTCTCAGCTTAACTTCATTAAAAAAAAATGTTTCTTCTATTTACAAAATCTCTACTTTTAAGTATGAGTATATATGTATATTTTTATATGATATTAATGACTATAGTGGGAATATTGTATATAATACATATGGCAAGCTCAAATCATTGAGAGAAGCTCGCTTCCCTGTGCTGTCCCAGGTCACATGTCGATTATCTAAATCTGACTCAGAATGTTATTGATTTCTAGGGTGATAGTGATATGCTCATGTATAACAGTAAGCACCCTGACATATACAGGGGGACCTACTATCACAGGTTCTTAGATCTGAAATTTATAAAAGGAGAGGCAGCTTTTGAGGGGCCAAAAATCTCCTTTAATCAAGCACATGTATCATTCACTTAATTCAAGGGGGAAAGTCAGAGAAAATACAAGGAAATCTAAATCAACAGACAATGTTTCCAAACTGTCTGACATACACCACAGATCGACAGATGACTGTCTGACCATACATACATAGTTACCAGAGAGGGAAGCACCAACGTCTGAGTTTTCAATGCATTCGTGGGTGGGAATGGACTCCTTAGCAGCTTCCCAGAGTCTAGTCTGGCCAAACAAACATTTGTAGTCAGTAAGCCCCAAGATAAAGGAACAATCCTTGAAAAATAGTGCCTCATTAACAAAAGGTGTGGGCCTTCCTACAAATCTTCCCAGGCCCATTAATGGATAGAGAAGAACTTCTTTAATCACATTATTCAATCAGAGGCACTTTATATTAAAACAGAAACAACAAAACGTCTTACTTTTCTTACCCCTACCTCATGTCAGTTTAATGATTTCTCAGACCTAGAAATAGGCTCTGAAAACATATGCCTTACTAATGACACTTCTTACATAATTAAGTATTCATAGAATGAATTTGTTATTTTCCATTTTAATCTCAGTTGCTAAGTTTATAGCAACCACTTTGGGATAGTCCATTACCCAAATATCATTTAATCCTTCAATATTTGAGGAAAAAAGCCATTTTTTGGAAAACAAAACCGTGAACATGTATCATGGCAAGAAAACTCACTATCATAAATAAATAAACAAAAAAAACCCAATAAAATATATTAGAAAAAGAAAACCTACCTTACTAGAATTTAAAATATATTTTACTCCATATATTGTTACAAAGCTAAGACATGGAGAAGCATCATTTGGTACATTGAGAAATGTGGTTACATAAAGAAAGTAGGCATTTGAATACAATCTGTTCCTTATAAGTTCTTATAGTATGAAGAAAACATAGTCATGCTGAGTCCATATTAAGTCAACCACTAGCCTTGGGAGCAGTTTGTTGTATTTGAGAAAGAAGAGCTACAGTAATTTCCACATCTGCTAATCTGTCATTGGCTTCAGAATTTGCAACAAATAGCATACTCTGCCTTTGATTTTCTTGCACAGGACTCAAGGAAGGGAAAAAAAGAAAGATAAAATATAATGTTTGCAATGCTTAGTTTTTTTAATGATGGCCAATGGAATAAAACATGTCTTCCTTTCATTATACTTCCATATAAAGTAAGCTGCCTTAATGCCTTAATGCCAAACAACATAGTGCCAACTTGTACTAAGTTAAAAAATGCATAATGTTTCATCAATTATTCTCATGCTTACAGACACTGTTTCTCTATCAGTGAAGAAAACAAATATTAGTTTTAAACCAAATGACAAAGTCTTACTTAGCTTTGGAGAGAGAGCAATATAGTATCACTTACTCATGCCTAAAAAAATCTTAACAGCAATTTTCTTTGTTGAAAATGGATAGCTGATGAATTGGTATAGTGTCATACAGAAAAAAAAAAATCAAGACAAAAACTTTATTCTGTAGCCTTCCCAGCTCCTCTCAATTATTGATGAAAGCAATTTCTTTCAATTGCCTTTGAAGATCCCTCCTGAAAACAAAGCATTACTTTTTAATTAATAACATAGAATGGGGATGGATTCAAAAGACTGTAAAAAAGAATTTTGCTTTTATGTTTTTGAGACTGAGGTAATATAGTTCTGACCTTGATGATAGCTTCATAATTGTTCAGGTGTTGTCATTGTACCTTCCACAAATACTAGAGTTGTTCCATCTTCCCAAACACTTTGAACTGGAGGTTCTAGTTTGAACTAGGAAAAAACATAGGCTGTGAGAAAGCAGAATTGGAGAGAGTGGTTGGTTCTGTTAAGGAGAGAGCACAGGAGATAGGAGGAAAGCCTCTTCCTTTTGAATGGACTAAAAATGCCTATAATTTTGTTTGGCTCAAAATATGAAATTACCTATCACCTGGGTTTGCTCATTACTCAGAACATTATTAATTATGAATGTGATATACATGTATATGTATATACACACACATATATATATACATATACACACATACATATATATAGATTGTGTGATACATTTGATGTGTGTGTTTTATTTAAAAATGTGATATACATATGCACACACACGTGTGTGCACATTTTTGTGTGTGTGTTTTAGAACACAATGCAGTCAAAGCAGTTTCTCAGAGCAAATGAAAGCACAGAAATCATATGACTTTTGCCTGTGGGTATTACTTGACTGAAGGGAGCAAGTACAAAAAGAGAATGACAGGATCTTTTTCCTTTACTCTGAGAGTCATCCCATAGCTGGAGGCTAATGAAAAAAATATTTACAGAGCTATATACACATAAAATAATTGAACAATTTTTCCATACTGTCCATTTGCAAAGGATTGCTGATCATTCATGCTCATATGATCAAATAGTAATCACCTTGTAGAACTATCATATTTAGCAAAATGGAAAGAAATACAAGTTAAGAAAATGATACAGAATTTTCTTTTGGCTGCATATGAAGAAAATCTATGGATGCCTTTTTTCTTTGCCTATATGTGACATGTATTCCAGAAAATGACATAAGTTCAACTAGAAAACAAAAACAAGGGTAGAAATGATTGTGAATACCAACATTATTTTCTTTCTCATCCCCTACACCCCCTCACTCCCCAGCATGATATAATGGAAAGGGTACTGGACTTGGAATCAAAGAATGTTGTTCACATCTTGGTTATAATAATCATTATCAATGTGACTTTGGACAAGTAACATCATCTTTTTTGGATCTCCATATCCTTATCTATAAGAGGCTAATATTTGCACCATCTTTCTCAAAGGGTTAATGTGAGAAGGGCATTTTAAAGATGTGAATCATTCAAATACTCACGGCCTTTTAATATTGTTAAATTTCTGTCTTTTTTTTTAAAGGAAATAGCATTCTAGTTTGAATAATAATGACATTGCCTATATATATTTCTTCATTTATTTTTTCATCTGGTGACTGGTTACTATCTGGTTACTATCCTGTAACAGATGACATTTTTCCTATCTTCCTTCCTTTCTTCCTTCCTTCCTGCCTCCTTCCCACCCTGTTTATTTCTCTCTCTTTTTATCTCTCTCTTTCTTTCTTTCTTCCTTCCTTTCTTTTTTTCTTTCCTTCTTCCTCTCTTCCTTTTTCCCTTTTTTCTCCCTTTCTTTCTTTCTTTCTTTCTTTCTTTCTTTCTTTCTTTCTTTCTTTCTTTCTTTCTTTCTTTCTTTCTTTCTTTCTTTCCTTCTTTCTCTCTCTCTCTCTCTCTCTTTCTTTCTTTCTTTCTTTCTTTCTTCCTTTCTTTCTTTCTTTCTTTCCTTCTTTCTTTCTTCTTTCTTTCCTTTCTTTCTTTCTTTTACTTCCAGACATGACTTCATGCTTAACAGTGCCCTTGTTAGCTCCTCTGCTGTCAATTGAAAAGAAAATTTGCTTTAATCTCCAGTTAAATATTATACTAGACAGGCTAAATCTGAAGGACTTTCAGGTTCCTTCTCTTCAAGGCCTGCTAAAATTGTAAACTTAGTTTTATTTTTCATGTTTTACAAAGTAATTTTTGCTTCAAGGTTTTACATTGTCTTTGAATATTTCCTTGGGTAATATGGTTTAAAAAATTTGTAAAATTTTTGTCATGCTCTAGTTGAATTGTTATAGATATGTTTGGGAAAAAAGTGCTGGAAATTATAGGTGCTTAATAAATTCTTGGTGATTGAAATATTGAAACTATTTAACTCTACTCTACATATATATATATATATATATATATATATATGAGTAATTCTAAAAAAAATAACAAACACAATTATTTCTCTTGGTTTAGTTAGGAAAATAATGAACTTTTAAATCAATATTAAGATTTACCTCCAAATTAATCTTCAATGCTTCCCTACAGAAAAAGATGCCACCAATCCAAATGATAAATAAGTGAAAGTTATCTTTGCTAATACTTCCTTTCAAAATCTACCTCCCCATACTTCATTGTTTTCCCTATATGCATCACATATTCTTAGGGCAGTACTTTATCCCCTCAGGTCCTACATGACAACCTGCCAATCTGTTAAATTTTCAGGTAACTTAAGCATCATGGCTTAATGTCTAGAGTCAAATCTATGAATCTATTTAACTCTTTATATGTGCCTGCCAGACACAGTCCTAACTGATGAGAATACAAAGTAAAAAGACTTCC
This sequence comes from Notamacropus eugenii, assembly GCF_028372415.1. Taxonomy (NCBI): domain Eukaryota; kingdom Metazoa; phylum Chordata; class Mammalia; order Diprotodontia; family Macropodidae; genus Notamacropus; species Notamacropus eugenii. Next base: position 263,413,539 of record NC_092876.1, read on the forward strand.
TGTTCTAGAGGAGCTTACATTCTAATAGCAAAAGACAACAATCCCAGGGTGGGAGGGCAAAGGGGGTTGGGGGGTGGGGTGGGAAGTGCAGTCATTCTTCTGTTCCTTAAGTGGTTCATAGGTTTCCTTCTTAAAAGTTTCCAGGGGTATTAAGGAATTGTGATTTGCTCCATTCACACTGCTAATATGCCAGGCTTAGAGGCCTGAGGGCTACCCGAGTCTTACCTTACCTATCGCAGGTCTTCGACTGGCCAAACCGGATAAACGTATGAGAGAAGAGACTTTCCGGAGTCGAACAAGGGTTAAGCTTTATTCAGGGTCCTGGTTACATGTGCAGGGGGAACTCTTCCTTAGGAGAGAGAGAGAAATCTCCCAAGGAGGCAAAGATCTTACAGTAAGAGAATGAAAGCAGAAGTGGAAGTGGGGAGAGAGGGGGGAGGGAAGAGCGAAGAGAGGAAAAGGGGCCCTCTGTCCTGTACGGGCCCCTCAGCGCTAAGAACGCCTTCGGGCTTTCCTGACCCTACTTAAGCTCTCCTGCCGCATAGTTTGCACCTGAATACCATGCCTGTTAGATTACAATAGGTGTGCCCAGATCCGGGCCAGTCTCGAGGGTGGGGATGCTCTCTCCCATCATGTTCTCACGGGAAGAGACGGAAATACATGAGATCTCACTCCTCAATTCCCTGCTGTTTCCTGGGGGGCCTCATGAGAACTCTAAGGTTTAGAAGTCCTCACCTTTACCCGTCCGAGACTGTCCACATGGAACTGAGGTTACACCCCCAACATCTCCCCTTTTTTGTTTTGCGCAGAGCGCACATGGCCCTAGAGTAAATAGTGGCTGGAGGCTAAGTGGGTTAGGGAGGCCTTTAGCATATGAGTACCCCACAACAAGAACTTCATTAACACAGAAATCTGCAGCTAGCACAACAACTGACAAAGAGAGGCATCCAACAAAACAAAGATGAAACTAAATGGCTGAATTACAACAAGAGGAAGTGCAATCACTAATTCCAAAGCATATTCTAAGAGAAGTAGCTCAGTGCTGGCGCCTTACACATCACCACCCCCTCAGTCATGCAAATGGACTTCAACGGCCAAGCCTGTGGTGTTCAGGTGAAAAGTTGGTCACCTCCCCCCGCCGTGTGTCCTGGGTTCGTGATATCAAAGTCCTCCTTCAGCCGCTGAAAGGAGATGCCTAGATGGAGTGGGCAGCAATGTCAGTGGTTGGGATGAGTGCTGCTTCCTCTCTGGGCAGCAAGGTCAAAGCTGTCAGTAGCAGACTCAGGTGGTGCATGGTCCTTCTCCGGGGTCTCCGGGCTCATCGCTTCCTGCGTCTCGGTCGTCTCCGACACCGGTTTCCACCTACGGATCCTTCTAATGGGAATCCACGTGTCCCCTTTTCCTGCAGAGACACAAACATACCCTGGACCACATATTAGTATCTTATACAGACCTTGCCATTTCCCTGAGGCCATATCCTTTACCATTGCCCATGTTTCCTTATTTCCAGCCTGGGTATTACTTTCCTTGCGGGGTTGTCGTGGAATAGTCACAAAATGTCTCATAGCTGGAGAAGTATGAGAATTTTTTGAGATATGCAAAAAATTGTGTGTATACACAGCTGTATCAAGCTCTGATTGTGTTAGGCGACCTCTTCCCCTTTTTTGTTTAGCGAGGATCGCCTTTATGGTGAAGTTGGCCCTTTCCACTATGGCCTGGCCTTGTGGATTGTAGGGGATTCCTGTAACATGTCGAATCCCTAGATCGTGGAGGAAGTGTGTAAGGGTTTGAGAAGTGTAGGCAGGACTGTTATCTGTCTTTATTTCTAAGGGTAAACCTGAAACAGAAAAACAGTGCCAAAGATGTTGAATTACTTTAGCACTTGATTCACCTGGCTGCAAAGTCACCATAAGGAATCCGGACCATGTGTCAACTGTCACATGTATGCACTGGCCCTTAAGATGGGTGACATCCATTTGCCAAATTTCATTGGGTGCCAAGCCACGAGGATTGACACCCTGGTCTAGAGATGCGTGGAATGGGACACATTGGAGACAGCTCTTAACAATTTTTCTGGCTTGTTCTTGAGTTATCCCATATAATTTGCAGAGGGCTTCTGTGGCTAGGTGGAACCTATCATGAGCCTTTTGGGCCCTTTCCTGTGGTTCCACAGTGTGCCCTACAAGGTATAGTGAATTGTCTGCTATTTGATTTCCTTCAAAAATTGGTCCTGTGCCAATAGTATGTGAGCGCACATGTAAAACATAAAAAGGGTGTGTTCTGTTATTAATGGTGGTCAATAGCCGCTCACACTGTTAAAAAATATTGGACCAATAATCTACAATAGAGTCCTCAATCCGTGAAATTAATAAAGATGCATACTGACTATCAGTAATAATGTTAATGGGTATGTCATTATATATTTGGAGAGCTTGGATTATAGCTTCCAACTCGTTCTGTTGAGTAGAGGTGTAGGGTGTGTTAACTATATATATATCTCTTGGGTAGCCGAATTATAAATGGATGCCTTGTGATGTTTTGTGGCATCTGTAAAAATGTTAGGCCCCTCTACTGGGTTTGGTGAGTACCTTTTCACTGGTGCTGGGGCCCACTGTAATAACTCTTTGAATAGGAAAGTCGAATTTGGTTTCACCTGGGCCCACTGGAGTATAGTGGCCCAAGAAACATGATTCTGAGCTAACTCTTCTACATCCTTAGTGGTGAGTGTAGCATAAAGAATTGGCTGTTTTTGGTACATGTGGGTAGCTCTTTTTACTGCCTCTAGTGCTAACCGTCCTAGAAATTCTCACTTGTTTAGTAAACTGCTTCCTGTTTTACTTAAATATACCCACTCTAGGGGCTTCTCTTTTTGGTGTATGACGGCATAGGGAGGTGTGGTGGAGATAATAGATACCTCCAGATCTCCTCCTGGATCCCACCGAAATGTGGTGGACTCTAAAAATTGTTTTTTTATTGCCTCTATGGCCTTGGCTGCTTCAGGAGTCAATGTTCGTGGGGAATTTAAAGCAGGGTCTCCTGTCAATAGTGAATATAAAGGTTGCATGAGAGGTAAAGGTATAGGCACCTTTGATCTTATCCATTGGATAGCTCCTACTAGTTTCTGAGCATCATTGAGTGTTTGGATCTTTATATCCCATTTTGGGGGTTCCGGCCAAATGATGGTGCCCTGTATCTGATATCCCAAATATTTGTAATTGGGTCCTCTCTGTATCTTTTCAGGAGCAATAACTAATCCTAGTCCTAAAAGGTTCCTTTCTACTGCTTGGAAACACTTCTCCAGTTCCTTGAGCTGAGGTGCAGCTATAAGGATGTCATCCATATAATGGATGATTTTGCATTGGTATTGCTGTCTGGGGCTTTCTAAGGCTTGATTAACATACCACTGGCAGATGGTGGGGCTGCAACTCATACCTTGGGGCAATACCTTCCACTGATACCTCTTTGCAGGTCCTTCGTTATTGGGGTGAGGTATTGTAAAAGCAAACCGAGGACAATCTACTTTGTTTAAAGGAATGGAAAAAAAACAATCCTGAATATCAATGATTATAAGTGACCAACCCTCCAGGATGGCATTAGGAGAAGGGAGACCTGGTTGCAGGGCTCCCATAGGCATGAGAGACTGATTTACCTTCCTTAGATCTGTAAGGAACCTGAATTTCCCAGATTTTTTCTTTATAACAAACACAGGAGCATTCCAGGGTGACTGTGATGGTTCTATATTTCCTTTTCCTAATTGCTCCTTAACCAATATTTGTAGTGCCTGGACTTTTTCTGGAGTCAGGGGCCATTGCTCCACCCAAATCGGGGTGTCTGACTTCCAATTCAAGGGTGGGGACTCCAGTGCAACTGCAGTGGCCCTGACTAAAAATTTGATAGCCTCATCCCCAGGCGGCTCATGATGTCTCTGCCCCAGATGTTAAAACTAAGTCCTGGAATCACCAACAGCCATATGGTCCCTTGGAGATCCTCTGCCTCCCACTTTACTGGGTGCATTGTCTCTAAGGTATTTTGGCACCCTCCTATTCCCCACACTGGTCTCTGGCTTTCTTTGAGCTTCCAGTGCCGGGGTACTGAGCGACCACTAAGGCAGGTCCTATCCGCTCCAGTATCAAGGAGGCCAGTCATGGGAATTCCATTGAGCCAGATTGTACACTCAGGTCTATTCTGTCCTATTTCCTTTAGTAACTGGATTTGAACTGAGTGCTTTAAGGGAAGGGCAATAGCTATGGGAAGCTGATTGTCTATATGAGCTGGCTCGGCTACCACATTGGAGCATGGAAGTGCTGTGGTGCCAGTGGGATAAACTCCTGTATATATAACTATGGGTGCATGAGAGGGGTTCTGTAATATCAGGGATTCCTCCTGTATGGGGTCTTTCAGGGGAATCATAGTAAACTCATGAGCTGCAAGCTGGCACTTATCTAAGCTGTAAAGGTGTTGCATTCCTTCCTCTGGCCCCAAAATCTCCTGTATTCTCCCTCCAAGGGGCCGTCCCGATTCTCTGCCAAAGGGTACACTTTCGGGGCCCTCGAGGGGCCCCTCACCCCGTTTCCCAACTTCCTACATTGTCTAGCTAGGTGACCTGGCTTTCCACATGAAAAGCAAGAGTCCTGGCCCCTCCCTGTACTTATTTCTTTCCTACACTCTTTCTTAAGGTGTCCTGGTTTTCCGCAGTGAAAACATTTCCTCTCCAGGGAGATGTTATTTAAGGCTGCGGCCAGGTACTTCCCTTGCACCTGTGCCAAGTACACCTGACTTCCTACCCTTTCACATCTCTGTATCATTTCTTCAACAGATGCATTCTTTGGCAGTCCCAGCATTGCCTTTTTGCAGTCATGATTACAATTCTGCCGCAGCAATGTCTTTAACACTATCTCTGTCCCTTGATTCTCCTCTCCCATGTCTCGACCCACTGCCTCCTGCAGCCTGGCCACAAAATTAGTAAATGGCTCAGTGTTTCCTTGCGTAATCCTAGTCATGGGAAACTCTCTCTCTTTCTTAGAGGCTATAACCTTCCAGGCAGCAATAGCCATTCCGGCAATCAAGACATAATCGGCAGCCGAGTACTGTAATTGATTTCCTGTAGCCTCAAACTGCCCTGTTCCTGTAACTCGCTGATAAGCCTGGGGGGCCTGAGCCCCCAGCCCACTGGTAGTGCTCTTTACCTTCTGAGAAAATTCTGATACCCAAATCACATTCTGCCCAGGGGTAAGGCAGGCTCTGGCTAAGCTCTTCCAGTCATTAGGAGTCAGAACGAACTGACCACTGAGAGTCTCAAGCATGGCTATGACAAAGGGTGAATTGGGGCGGTGCTTGGTACAAGCCTCTTTGAGAGTCGCTACTCTCTTCCATTCTATGGGTATGTGGCTCCTCCGAACCCCACCGGGGACAGTGGGGTCCGCTATTTCTAGCACAGGGAATGTCCCTACGTCTTCTCCATTCTCTATGGCCTTTTGTATTCCCTTTTCCAAACTGGACTGTGGCCCTGGACTGTCTGACCAATGAAGCATGCTATAAGGAGGCGCAGAGGGAAGACACGGTGTATTCTCCCCTGCCTCGCCTTTCCCATCTGCTAGATGGAGCTCCGAACCTATTTTTTCTCTACACTCCTTAACTTTCTGCTTGCCAGGGTTCTCCCCTCCCCTCTCTACGCTTCCACTCTCATTCCAATCCCGCACTGGTCTCTCCGGGCCTTCCAAAAGACTTTTAATCACACCAAATATCAGGAAATCTAAATCCTCCAGCTCCCCGGGGCATTGTTGTTCATAAGCAGTCATTTGTTCTCCAACCGCTCCCCATCTTTCTCTTGATATTCCTGTCTGCTTGAGCCAGGGAGAGACCTTCCAAATCCTTTTACAAAATTCTCGGAGGTCGTTTAACTCTATAGTGACCCCCACCTCCCTGCATTCCCTGTAAAGTATCTTAGCCCAGACCTCCTGTTCCTCTGGCTTTATTACTGGCAATTGATTCCCCATCCCTGCCCTTTTCCCATGGGTGTGGGAAGCTTCTCACTCTTTCTCTCCTTCCGAATCGAGGATTCAGGACTCGCATCTTTCACAGCCCCTTCCGGGTGTCCCAACCACCCAGGATATCTGCGCCTGTCCCTGTTTGGATGCGCCAACTGCCAGGCCTAGAGGCCTGACGGCTACCCGAGTCTTACCTTACCTATCGCAGGTCTTCGACTGGCCAAACCGGATAAACGTATGAGAGAAGAGACTTTCCGGAGTCGAACAAGGGTTAGGCTTTATTCAGGGTCCTGGTTACATGTGCAGGGGGAACTCTTCCTTAGGAGAGAGAGAGAAATCTCCCAAGGAGGCAAAGATCTTACAGTAAGAGAATGAAAGCAGAAGTGGAAGTGGGGAGAGAGGGGGGAGGGAAGAGCGAAGAGAGGAAAAGGGGCCTTCTGTCCTGTACGGGCCCCTCAGCGCTAAGAACGCCTTCGGGCTTTCCTGACCCTACTTAAGCTCTCCTGCCACATAGTTTGCACCTGAATACCGTGCCTGTTAGATTACAATAGGTGTGCCCAGATCCGGGCCAGTGTCGAGGGCGGGGATGCTGTCTCCCATCATGTTCTCACGGGAAGAGGCGGAAATACATGAGATCTCACTCCTCAATTCCCTGCTGTTTCCTGGGGGGCCTCATGAGAACTCTAAGGTTTAGAAGTCCTCACCTTTACCCGTCCGAGACTGTCCACATGGAACTGAGCTTACACCCCCAACACTAATATATGTCAGAGGCTCTTTCTCATTTCATGGTCAGCCCTCTATTCATTAGATTATAATGCTTCTCTGTTAGAAGATAAAAAATGCCACCTCCCTTAGTCTAATATTTAAGACCTTCCACCTTGCTCCAACCTTATTTCTCATCATTCTTCATGCATTCTACATTGGTACTAGATACTCCCCTCATCTATTCTCTGTCTTTTTCTTCTTTTCTTAAAGTTTTTTTAATCTCTTTTCTTTTCCAGAGGCCATGAAATCTTTCTCTTGCTTTGTCTCAGCTCAGATATCATCTCTTCACTGATGAACCTGCTGAAAATGTTTTCTCCTCAAATTTTGCTAGTCCTTTTCCTTTTGTACTTCTCACATTAGCCTTATAGCAATCATGGATATAGGTAGCATTCCCATCCCCAAGCTTTTAAAGGCACAGATTGATTGGGTCATTTTTCATCTTTGTATCTTGTGCTTGAAAAGGTGCCTGGCATGTGCTGGGTACATAATCACTGTGACCTTGAATCTTTCCTCTTCTGTAGGTCTCAAAATTTCCTCCTCTGTATACTACTTAGGTGGAGCCAATAATCTGTAAGACTCTTGTAGCGTGAAGATTTAATATTCAATAGCAACTAACATTTATAAAGAATCTTAAGATTTGCAGACCCCTTTACATGGAGTTTCTCTTTTAAGCCTAATAAAAATCTATGAAGTACTGCAATTATTATGCCTGTTTTAACAAGAGCAAACTGAAACTTCAGTTTCAGTTAATAGCTGTGAAACTTGATCATGGCTAAACGGCTATTAAATGTCTGTAGCAGGTCTTCCTGACTCCAAATCCAGGACTCTACCCATGGTACAACACTGTTTCCAATGCCAGTTTTGCTTAGATTGCACCTTCCCCTTTCTGTCCCTTTTCCCCTCTTCTAGAACACAGCAATCATTGGCAGCAAATTCTCAGAGAGGGAAGATGAATAGGAATGTATGTGTATTGGTGAGAAAAGACACACTTAAAACCAAAAAAAAGATGTTACTGGGGTAGAGTTCTTCAGCTTAAAATATCTCTAGGTGAGTCTTTTGGGCAGAGGAGACAGGTATTCTGCACTAGGGATTAATAATAATAATAACTTAGCCACTAAACAGTTATTAAGTGCCTATAGCACCAGATATTGTGTAAAGTTCTGGGGACACAAATATGAAAAAGAAAGACAGTTCTTGCTCTTAAGAGGCTTACAATCTAATGGAGGAAAATAACCTACAAAAGGAAGATGAAAGGGGAGGGGGAGAGAAGAAAAAATGATAGCTAAATCCAAAAGGATGAGAAATGAAGTGATTCTGGACAGCCTTCTTAACCAGAGTCTCTGTAAGGCCTGCTCCTCTCAATCCTCCAATCAAAAGGGCCCCAGGGACAGAAGGAACTGAGAAGGTCAGAGTTCCAAGGCTGATGTGATCATGTAGGCTAAAGACGTTTATAAAGTAATATTTGTAGTAATATTACAAAGTACTTTATATATGTTTCCATGTTTGAACATCCTAATGATCCTTTGAAAGAGGTGCTACAAGTATTATTATTTACATTTCATGGAAGAGAAAAGAATAGACCTATTAACTTTCCTGTGGTCCAACAGATGATAACGTGTTCAAGATCTGAAACTGGATCGTCTTGGTGTCAACTTGAAGATTTGAACCACTAGCCTAGGCTACCTCTTGCAGGTGAAGAGAAAGTCAGAATACCTAGAATGAAAATGTATGATCCAAATACTGACACTCTTGCCTTTGTATCTGAGATTGTAAACAAGAAGAAGCCCTGAGGTCAAGATCCAGAAACAGATGAAAAAAACAGGGAAACATGGCCTGAATCATAGAGTACATTACAAAAATGAACATCTACATCAAGCAATAATAGGAAAAAGCCACAGAGGGGGAAACTCAAGGCAATAGACCACTGACAATCTGTCACATACAAAAATTTCCCACATACTTCTCATACCATTGAAGGCTTTTGAGTAGATGAATAAACCGAATGATGCATTAATAAACTCAGTAGTGCCTATAAATGATTTGATGAAAAAGGAATATGTTGTGTGTTGTTAATCTTCCTGTACGTATATGAGATGCCACAAAGAGCCTGCCAAGAGTTCTAGAATCTATCATCTCAAAAAGGAGGATTAAGCTTTTTTTTTATGTCAGAAGAAATGATAAAGCCATAAAAATGTGGGATGTATTTCTAATAACTTTGAAATTAGGAAGACAAAACAGAAGATCTTCACACAGAAGGTAATATTTTCCTTTCTTCTTCTAGTTGAAGAATCTGGCTTTGTAAGAAAAAAGATAAGATACAGATATCTGGATACTTTGAAGAATTGGATTTTGCAGTTTGGACAATAGCTTAGGCTCCTAAAAAGCATGCCCTCCTGTTAAGAGATGGAGTCCATCTAATAAGGACTTAGAAAAATGAGTTTGTCAAGAGGTTTGAAAACCTCTTGAAAACCTTATCAAAAGGGATTTCAAAACTATTGCAAAACCATAAAACCAGGTTATCCTCTCCTTAGTAAAGAATTAAATCGTAGATATCTTATCTTCCCCCTTAGCAGGGAGCACATTATATGTGTGTCAATACCTAAATGGATCCATGAATGCATAAGTGTGGGTTTTCCTTACATTGGATTAAATTGTGATCCTTCTGCGTCTAGTAGGTTCAAGCAGAGTTAGAATAGATGTCAGAGGTCATCCAGTCCCAACCTTTCATTATAAAAAGTAGAAAAATGGGAATCAGAGAGATTAGAAGAATTGTGCAAAGTCACATGAGTAGGAAATAGCAGAAATCAGTTCTTCCAACTACAAATTCAACCTTGTTGCCATTGTACTCATCGCCTCCCATGTGACGTTGGCCCAAATTTCATCACCCTGTGACCAAACTGGTGACAAACTTCCTTATATTTAAACATATCCTCACATGATATATATATATATAAAACACACTACTAGATTTATACTTGAAGACTTCCTAGTTTTCTAAGTACTCAGGACTGTACTTTATTAGAACAATCTTAGACAACTCAGCCACCCAGATACTGCAATAAGAAGTTATAGAACTTCAAAGAAGCACAATTTGGTAATAATTTAATAAAGAAAGCTTTGAATGAATGAAGGACAAGGAGGATATACACACATATACATACAAGGAGTAGACTCAGTGACTAAATGGTAGGATGCATTGTGAAAATGCAGAAAATAAGTGTCACGAATGCACATGTGAATATATATGAATGCGTGTGTGTGTGTGTGTATGTGTGTATAATGAATGCAGATATCTGTAGACTAAAGCATAGTCTGGATAGTAGAGTAGATCAGAAATTTTGACACAAAGAGGTAAAAACAAAAATTATAAGCATCCTAGTGACCAGACCAGTTGATGGTTATGATTGAAACGTGGCAATGGAAAACATACCTTATTTAAAAGAAGCAAATCCTGAAGATATAATGGAGATAGTAACAAACAGATTTACCTATATGGAAATCCATTTACCTAAGAAAACAAGGTGACATGGATGAAGATAAATTATGACAGGAAGAGATCTGAAACATATATCGTAGTATAGAAACTCAGTTGTGAACACTATGATTTATGTACAGCAATGCTGTTTGCTTTTTTCTAATACAAATGATAAAATTTGCATAGAAGAAAGATTCCTGTACTGATGGGAAACTTTAGCTGCCGAGACATCTGCTGAAAATTGGGTTAATCTTTGACCTAAATTGCTGGCAACTGGTGCATCTCAGAGATTAAAGAAAACAAAAAGAGAACTTGCTAGTTTAGATTATTGTTCCTTTTTTTAACCCATTCCCAATGAGAGTAGGGTTCCAGAACTACCAGCCCTTATCCCCCATCTAATTCCTCCATGTCAGTTCTTCCTCTCACATCATTTATATGAGAAAATTATCCTTCTTACCTTTTCCTAAACAGCATTATTTTTAGAATCACATCATACTCAAGTCTACCCCAATCTTTTCTTTCAGACTGCTCAAATACTATTAACAATCTTAGACTCATTTTATATTTCTTCGTATAAAAAGTAGACAGTCTGTTCTTATTGAGTCCCCTATATTTTTTTTGATGTGTACCTTATTTTTCTCTTGAATCTTATATGTCAAATTTTCTATTAAGTTCAGTTTTTTTTTTGCAACAAAATCCTGAAAGTCTGGCAATTTGTTGAATATTAATTTCTTTTCATTCAGGATTATGATTAATTTTGCTGGGTATGACAGTTTCAGCCACAACCCATTCTTTTATACTTTGATATTTAATGCTTGAACCTCTTGCAGTCTTTTAGTGTCAACACTGATTATGTGATTCTAAATATGGCTCCACCGGATTTAAATTTTTATTTTGCTTGTAATATTTTATCCTTGGGCTGGAGGTTTCAAAATTTGACTATGATGTTTTGGTAGATTTTCCTTGTAGGATCTCTTTCAACTGGTATTCAAGGGATTTTTTCTGTTTCTACTTTCCGTTCTTGTTCTAATGGTTCAGGGCAATTTCAAAAATTATTTCTTGTATTATTGTATGAAGATATTTTGTTAATTATTTATTTATTTTCAGTTTTCAACAATCACTTCCATTAGTTTTAAATTTTTCTTCCTCTCCCTCCCTAAGATAGCCTGCAATCTTATATGGATTCTACACATATATTCTCATTAAATACATTTTCACATTAGTCATGTTGCAAAGAAGAATTAAAATGAATAGGAGAAACCAAGAGAAAAAACCAAACCAAACCAAACATAATACAAGAGAACACAGTCTGCTTCATTCTGAGTTCCAAATCCATAGTTTTTTTCATCTGGATATAGATGGTATTTTGCATCAAGAGTCCTTTGGATATGTTTTAGGTCCTTGCATTGTTGTGAAGGGCTAGGTCTACCAGAAACAGTCCTCACACACTGTGGCTGTTACTTTGTATAATGTTCTCCTGGTTCTGTTCATTTCACTCAGCATCAGTTTATATAAGTCTTTCCAGGTTTTTCTGAAGTCTGTCTATTCATCATTTCTCTTTGCACAGTTTATATACCTCAACTTGTTTGACCATTCCCCAACTGATGGGCATCCATCCCCTTGATTTCCAGTTCTTGATCACCAAAAAAAGAGCTGTTATAAACATTTTTGTGTATGTGGGTCCTTTTCCCATTTTTATGATCTCTTTGGGATACAGCCCTAGAAGTACTATTGCTGGGTCAAAGATTATGAACATTTTTTATAGCTCTTTGGGCACAGTTCCAAATTGTTCTCCAGAGTGCTTGAATCATCTCACAGCCCCATCAACAATAAATTAGTGTTCCAACTCTCCCACATATTCTCTAGCATTTATCATCTTCCTGCTTTGTCATGTTAGCCAATCTGATAGTTATGGTGTGGCACCTCAGAGTTGTTTTGATTTGCATTTCTCTAATTAGTAGTGATTTAGAGTATTTTTTCATATAACTATAGATAGTTTTAATTTCTTCCTCTGAAAACTGCTGGTTCATAGTCTTTGACAATTTATGAATTGGCAAATGACTTGTATTTTCGTAAATTTGACTCACTTCTCTATATATTTTAGAAATGAGACCTTTATCACAGACACTAGTAATAAAAATTCTTTCCCTTTTTTCTGTTTCCCTCCTAATCTTGGATGCTTTGGCTTTGGTTCTACAAAACCTTTTCAATTGAATGTAATCAAAATTATCCATTTTGCATTTCATAATGTTCTCTCTCTCTTGTTTGGTCAAAAATTTATTCATTCTCTATAAATTTGATAAATAAACTATTCTTTGCTCCCCTAATTTGTTTATAGTATCAGCCTTTATACTCAAATTATATACCCATTTGAATTTGTTCTGGTATGTGGTGTTAGACGTTGGCCTATGCTCAATTCCTACACACTCTTTTCCAGTTTGCCCAATATTTTTTGTCAGGCAGTGAGTTCTTCTTCCAGAAGCTGGAGTCCTGGGGTTTATCAAACAGTATATTGCTGTAATAATTGACTACTGTGTCTTGTGAACCTAACCTCTTCCACTGATCTACCCATCTATTTCTTAGCCAGTACCAAGTGGTTTTGATGATTGCTGCTTTATAATATAATTTGAGATCTGGTAAGGGTAGGCCACCTCCCCTAGCATTTCCTTTCATTTATTTCCTTGATATTGTGGACATTTTGTTCTTCCAGGTAATTATGATGTTGTTTATTCTAACTCTAGAAAATAATTTTTTTTGTAGTTTGTTTGGTGTGGCACTGAATAAGTAAATTAATTAGTTAGAATTGTCATTTTTATTATATTAGCTTGGCCTACCCAGGAGCAACTGTTGTTTTTCCAATTATTTAGATTTCACTTTACTTGTGTGATGAGTATTCTGCAATTGTCTTAATATAGTCCCTGGGTTTGTTTTGGTAAGTAGAGTCCCAAATACTTTATAGTTTCTACTGTAAATTTAAATGGAGTTCTCTTTCTATCTCTTACTGTTGGACATTTTTAGTAACATGTAGAAATGTTGATGATTTATGTGGGTTTATTTTGTATCCTGCAACTTTGACAAAGTTGTTTATTATTTCAAGTAGTTTTTCACTTGATTCTCTAGGATTCTCTAAGTATACTACCATATCATTGACAAAGTGTGATAACTTAGTTTCTTCTTTACCTATTCTAATTCCTTGAGTTTCTTTTTCTTGTCTTATTGCTAAAGCTGACATTTCTAGTACAATATTGAATAACAGTGCTTATAATGGATATCCTTGTTTCACCCCTGATCTTATTGAAAATGCATCTAACTTAAACCCATTACATATAATGCTTCTTGATGGTTTTAGGTAAATATTGCTTATTATTTTGAGGAATCCTCCATTTATTCCTATGTTCTCCATTGTTTTCAATAGGAATGGGTGTTGTATTTTGTCAAAAGCTTTTTCTGCATCTGCTGAGATAATCATTTGGTTTCTGTTAGTTTTGTTGTTGATATGACCAATAATGTTAAGAGTTTTCCTGATATTGAATCAGCCCTGCATTACTGTTATAAATCTCACCCGATCAGTGTGTATTATTCTCTTGATAAGTTGCTGTAATCTTTTTGTTAATAACTTATTTAAAATTTTTGCTTCCGTATTCATTAAGAAAACTGGCCTATAATTTCCTTTCTCTATATTTCTATCAGAAAAAATAATTTAGTAGGACTCCTTCTTTGCCAGTTTTCCCAAATAGTCTATATAGTTTTGGAATTAACTGTTTTTTAAATGTTTGATAGATTTCACTGGTAAATCCATCTGTCCCTTGAGATTTTTTTCCAAGGGAGTTCATTGATGGCTTGTTCAATTTCTCTATTGGAGAGGGTTATTTAAGTATTTTACTTCCTCTTCTGTTAAGCTGGGATGTTTATATTTTTGGAAATATTCATCCATTTCACTAAGATTGTCAAATTTATGGGCATACAGTTGGACATACAGTTGTTTTAATTTCCTCTTCATTAAAGGTGAGTTCATTCTTTTCATTTTTGATCCTGATAATTTGATTTTCTTCTTTCTTTTTTTAAATCAAATTGACCAAAGCTGTATCAGTTTTATTCCTCCCCCGCCCCCCATAATACCAGCTCTTAGTTTTATTTTTTAGTTCAATAGTTTTCTTAATTTCATTTTTATTAGTCTCTCCTTTGGTTTTCAGTATTTCTAAATTGGTATTCACCTGGGGATTTTCAATTTGTTCTTTTTCTTACTTTTTCAGTTACATTCCCAATTAATTTATCTCTTCTTTCTCTATTTTGTTCATGTAAGCATTCAGAGATATAAAATTTGACCTAAGAACTGCTTTTGTTGCATTCCATAAATTTGGATAGGTTATCTTATTATTGTCATTCCCTTGAATGAAATTATTGATTGTTTCTACAATTTGTTGTTTGACCTACTCATTGTTTAGGATTGGACTAGTTTCCAATTAATTTTTGTTCTATATTTCCATGACCTTTTATTACATGTAATTTTTATTGCATCATGATCTGAAAAAGATGCTCTGATTATCTCTGCCTTTCTGCATGGGAAATCATTTTCATGCCTCAGTACATAGTCAGTTTTCATATATGAGCCATGTACCACTGAGAAAAAGATATATTCCTTTCTATCCCCATTTACTTTTCTCCAGAGGCCTATCACATCTACCTTTCCCAGAATTCTATTCACCTCCTTAACTTCTTTCTTGTTTATTTTGAGGTTGGATTTGTCAAGTTCAGAGAGGGGGAGGTTGAGATCTCCTACTAGTATAGTTTTGTTGTCTGTATACCACTTGGTGCACATATGTTTAGTAATGATATTATTTCATTTTTGATGGTGCCTTTTAGCAGGACATAGTTTCCTTCTTTATTTCTTATGATTAGATCTGTTTTTGCTTTTGCTTTGTGTGAGATTTAGATTGCTATCCCTGCTTTTATAACATCAACTGAAACATAATGTATTCTGCTCCAGACTTTTGCCTTTACCCTATGTGTACCCCCTCATTCAAATGTGTTTCTTGTAAATAACATATTGTCGGATTCCCTCCTTGAACAAAATTCGATGAGAGTAAAGCTCAAATAATGCTCATCTGCCTACTTTTCCCCTCTACTATAATATGTTTTTGTGCCTGTGTGTGACATAATTTACCCTTGTCTGCCTCCCCCTTTTCTCTTTTCCCATTACAGTCCCTTCACAATCTTTAATTACATTTTTATATTCACATCAGTTAATTTACTCCCACTCTATCTGTGTATATTCCTTTTTTTAAAATAGTTTTATTTATTTATTTTTAGATTTCAACATTCATTTCCACAAAATTCCCGTCCTATAACACCTCGCATTCTAATTACCCCTTCCCTCAATGTGCCCTCCTTTCTATCACACCCCATCCTTCCCTTATCCCCATCTTCTCTCTTTTCTTGTAGGGCAAGATAAATTTCTATACCCCACTACCTGTATTTCTTATTTCCCAGTTATATGCAGTAACAATTCTCAACATTCGTTTCTATTACTTTGAATTCCAACTTCTCCCCCTCCCTCCATACCTCTCCACCCATCCCCACTGAGAGGGCAAGCAATTCAATACAGGCTATATATGTGTCATTTTTCAAAAGACTTCCATAATAGTCATGTTGTGTAAGACTCACTATATTGCTCTCCATCCTACCCTGTCCCCCCTTTTTTTCTATTCTCTCATTTGACCTTGTCCCTTCCCAAAAGTGTTTACTTCTAGTTACTTGCTTTGCCCATTTGCCCTCCCTTCTATCATCCCCCTCACCCCACTTCCCCCTTCTCCCCTACTTTCCTGTAGTGTAAGATAGATTTTCATATCAAATTGAATGAGCATGTTATTCCCTCCTTAAGCCATATGTGAAGAGAGTAAGCTTCACTTTTCCCCTCTCACCTCCTCCCCTTTCTCCTCCATTGAAAAAGATTTTTCTTATCTCTTTCATGATTGATAGTCTGCTCCATTCTGTTTCTCCCTTTCTCCTTCTAGTAATCTCCTCTCTCACCCCTCAATTTTATTTTATTTTTGTATGGATATCATCTCTTCAGGTTTCAACTCTACCTGTGCTCTGTGTATGTGTGTGTGTGTGTGTGTGTGTGTGTGTGTGTGTGTGTGTGTGTATGATTCCTCCACCTACCCAAATACTAAGAAAAGTCTGAAAAGTTACAAATATTATCTTTCCATGTAGGAAGTCCTTTATGATTTCTCTTTCTTGTTTACTTTTTCATGCTTCTCTTGATTCTTGTGTTTGAAAGTCAAATTTTCTATTCAGTTCTGGTCTTTTCATCATGAATGCTTGAAAGTCCTCTATATCATTGAATGACTATTTTATCCCTAGAAGTATTATACTCAGCTTTGCTGGGTAGGTGATTCTTGGTTTTAATCCCAGTTCCTTTGACTTCTGGAATATTCTATTTCAAGCCCTTCAATCCCTTAACGTAGAAGCTGCCAGATCCTGTGTTATCTTGATTGTATTTCCACAATGCTTGAAGTATTTCATTCTAGCTGCTTGCAATATTTTCTCCTTGACCTGGGAACTCTGAAATTTGACCACAATATTCCTAGGAATTTTTCTTTTCAGGTCTCTTTCAGGAGATGATTGGTGGATTCTTTCAATATTTATTTTGACCTCTGGTTCTAGAATATCAGGGCAGTTTTCCTTATAATTTCATGAAAAATTATATCTAGGCTCTTTTTTTGATCATGGCTTTCAGGTAGTCCCATAATTTTTAAATTGTATCACCTGCATATATTTTCCAGATCAGTTGTTTTTCCAAGAGATGTTTCACATTATCTTCTATTTTTTAAAAATATTTTGGTTTTGTTTTGCAACTTCCTGGTTTATTATATAGTCATTAGCTTCCCTGAACCCCACTCTCATTTCTAAAGAATTGTTTTGTTCAGTGAGCTTTTGAACCTCCTTTTCCATTTGGCTAATTCTGCTTTTTAAAGCCTTCTTCTCTCATTGGCTTTTTGGACCTCTTTTTCCAATTAAAGTAGCACATTTTTAAAGGTGTTATTTTCCTCTGCATTTTTTTGGTTCTCCTTTAGCAAACTGTTGACTCACTTTTCATGCTCTTCTATGGCCTGAGCCCATTTCATATTCATTTTGGAGGTACTGGAAACAGAAACCTTGACTTCCTCTGACAGTATGCATTGTTCTTCATCATATGAAAGGATGGAAGGAGATACCTGTTCACCCAGAAAGTAACCTTCTATGATCTTATACATTTTCCCTTTCTTGGGCATTTTCCCAGACAGTTACTTGGCTTCTGAATCCTTTGTCACAAGGAGGGTCCAAGTGCTCCTGCTTCCCTTAGGACTGTGTTCAGTCTGAGGTCCAGATTAGCTGTTCATTTCCCCCAGAGGCTTTAAGCTGAGCTTCTTGGACAATGGACCCAGGCTGCTTCTGCAGCCACCATGGCTGGCTGCCACCCGCTGGTGCTACCATCACCACCTCTACTGTTGCCTGGGGCCAGTGCTGGGGGGACCCTGCTCCCCTCTCACCCACCTGGAAAAGCCCTCCCACACTGGCCTTTGAAGTTTTCTTTGTCACTTGTAGATTGAGGGATCGGGGACCCTCTGTGCTGGGGATTCTGCCCTGAGGCCTGTTTGGTCCTGTTCCTCTCTGTGCCACATGGTCAGGACTGAGGTCTGCTCCACTCAGCATTCTATGGGATAGACATTTCCTTTCAGCCTACCAGGTTACCTTTGGCTGGAAATCTCTTTCACTCTGTTGTTCTGTGGCTTCTGCTGCTCTAGAATTTGTTGACAGTCATTTTTTACAGGTATTTTGTGGGCTGTGGGGGAAGTGCTAGAGTATATGCCTCTTTCTACTCCACCATCTTAGCTCTGCCCCTTGTATATTCCTTTTTAATATAATAATAAAAATACAGTTTTCAAGATTAACCAGTATCATTCTCCCATACAGAAATGTAAACATTTTGCCTATATTGAATAACAAGTTTTTACTTTTCTTGTTTACCTTTTTATGTCTCTCAAGTCTTGTATTTGAAGATTAAATTTTCTATTAAGCTCTCGCCTTTTCATCAGGAAGTTCTGGAAATCCCTTCTTTCACTGAATGCCCTTCTACTTTTCTGAAATATTACACTTAATTTTGCAGATAATTGATACTTGGTTGTAGTCTAAGCTCCTTTGCCTTATGGGATATCATATTCCAATACTTCTGATCTTTAAAGGTAGAAGATGTAATGTTCTATGTGATCATGACTGTAATTCCTTGATAGTAGAATTGTTTCTTTCTGTCTGCTTTCTCCTTTACCTGATAGTTCTAGAATTTGCCTACAATATTACTTGATGTTTTCAATTTGGGGTTCCTTTTAGGAGGTGATCAGTGGATTTTCTTGATGACCATTTTACCCTCTGGATCTAGGACTTCAGGGCAGTTTTCCTTGATGATTTCTTGGATGATATTATCCAGTCTCTGTTTTTCATCATGGATTTCTGGTAGGTCAATAATTCTTAGATTTTCTCTCCTGGATCTATTTTCCAGGCCAGTTGTTGTTCTAATGAAATATTTTATATTTTCTTTTCTTTTTCATTCTCTAGGTTTTGTTTGACTGATTTTTGATGCCTCATAGAGTCATTAGCTTCTATTTCCCCAATTCTAATGTATTAACAAATTGTTTTTTTTTCCAGTTAGCTTCTATACTTCCTTTTCCACTTGTCCAGTTTTTCCAGTTACGTTTTGTACTTCCTTATCCCATTGGCCAGTTTTACTTTTTATGAAGTTGTTCTCTTCAATCAATTCTTTTTTTCATTTTTTCAATTGTATTTTTAGAATTAGTGGACAAATTTTCTTCTACCTCTTTAATTTGGCTTTAAAATTCCTTCTTGAGATCCTCAAAGAATGCTCTTTGGACTTGAGACCATTTCATAATCCCTTTTGAGGTTTCAGATGTGAGTACATGCCAATGCTGTCCTCTTCTGAATTTGTATCTTTATCTTCCCTGCCCCTGTAGTAAGATGCAATGGTCTTTGCTTTTCTGATTTTCTTCTTGCTCATAGTGATTGCCTTTTTCCTGTCATTTAAAATGGATCTCTGCTTCTGGGACATGGGGGGCTCTGTGCCAGATGTTTTATGCTGGAAGTTTGGGTCCTGGTTTCTGGCTTTGTGTTTTTTGGCTTCTGCTTCTTTCACCTAGAAACTATATAATCCAGCTTACCTGGTACTGAGCTGGCTGGTGTGTGCCAAGATTGAAGCAAGGTGAAGTTTTTCTGAGTTTCCTAGGAGTTACACTAAAGCTACTGGTGTAAGGTGTTGAGGAGGGGTGGTCTGACCACAGGAGATCTCCTCCTCCTCAAGGTCTGTGCTAGAGCACAGGCAGGTGCAGTGGGTAATGAGGAACATCTCTGTTGCTGCATGCCCAATCCCCTGGCTGTGCTAACTCATGCCTTGTGTTGGAGCTTACTGTCTCCAACCCCTGGAGCTCAGGTTCTTCTACTGGTTAACTTCAGTCATTCTTGCCTGGCCACTTCTGGTCCTGCTCTGGTCCTCTTCAGCCACTGCAAGCAGGACCCTTCCGAGTTTTCTCCGTAGCCTCCCAAGCTAAAATATTTTTTATCCATTCTGCTGAGTCCACTATTCAAGAATTTTTCCTGGGGAAATATTCTCTGGGTTTTTCAAGTTCAGCAAGGAGAAGGTGAGAGGACTTATAATTTATTCTGCCATCTTGACTCCCACAAGTTCAAGTAGGTTGCTTTCAAACATTTATTCTGTGGGCTGATAGCCCCAGGAGTAACTGCTGCTGTTACCATGGGCCCTGTGCTTCTCTTTCACTCAGTTCTGTTGGACTCTTGTCCTGCATTGCAAGGCTTGGGAAGACTCATTGCTCCTTCTGATTCAGTCTGCATGGGACTGTTCCTGTTCTGCTATCAAGACTGTTTTTTTGATCATGGCTTTTATGTAGCCTGATTATTCTTATAGTTTCTCTTCTTGATCTGCTCTTTATATCAGTTGTTTTTCTTTTGTGTAACCCCTTTATATCCAGTTCTTGGCCATCACAAAGAGAGCTGCTATAAATCTTTTTGTATATATGGAACATTTTTCATTTTTATGATCTCTTTGGGATATAGTCCTAGAAGTGATATTGCTGCATCAAAGGATATGCACATTTTTGTAACCCTTGCTCAATTCTAATTTTAAAGGAGTCATTTTCTTCCTTATGACTCCAGATCTCCTTTTCCAGTTAGTTGATTTTCTTTTCATAATCTTCTTGTTTTTCTTTCTTTGTTAATTTTTAGATGTTTTTCCTCAACATCTCTCATTTGATATTTAAAGTTAATTTTTTTATGAATTCTTTTTGAGCAGGTGACCATTTGACATTACTCTTTAACATAGGAGAGGCTCTTTTTGTGTTTTGATATCTTCCTTTGAAGAAGACCCCTGACCCCGACTGAGTTCTCTATTCCCATAGTAACTTTGTATAGTTGGGTTCTTTCTCCTTTGCCTGCTCTTTTTTAAAAAATTTATAGCAGCTTATCATTATAATCACCTCTAGTTCTGGAGTATCAGACATAGTGCCTTTGGCATAGATCCTCCTTCTGTTCTCCCCTCTTACCTGGAACTGTATTCATGAAGCATGTGCTGGTTCCTTCTTATCTGGGTGCACATCTCAGCAACACAGCTGGACTTGGTGTTCTTGTCAGTAGAGATTCACTCTATGTACCCCTGTTGAAATGCCCAACTCCTCACACTGTCTGGAAGGTGAAAATTCCTGTGACTGGGGCCAGGGCCAACTCCAAATCTACCTGCCCTTAGGGTTTGTTGCTTGTTCTTTCAATGGAACTAGCCTTAGAAACATTTTGACTTCACTAAACCTTGGTCATGGGATTTTTCTTTGGATCTTCTCCAGTTATCCCAGAAGGAATACTGTTCTACTCCAGTTCTTGTTTACTTTTATTGCTCCATGCCATGTTCACTCTAAGGTGTTGTTTTTTCTTGTTTGTAGGGGAACTTGGGAGAGCTTGGAATTTTCTGACCTACTCTTCCATCTTCCCAAAATCTTTTTCAATGTATCTTTTTTACAATTAATACTAAATCACTTTGATGATTATTATTTTGTGGTATAAATTTTGTTCCAAAATTTTGGAACAAACCACATACAACCACATAGTGTTCAAAAGTAATAATTTTAAGAATTAAAGCAATTATGATTTTCAATCTGACTGGAATAGTTTCCTAAAAAGAAAAAAAATGACAAAGGTTAAAGGGACTGTAAGAAAACAGGAACAATGACATTGTTAATAGACTTGAGAATTAATTGTTCTAGCCATTTTGGAATGACATTTGGAATGATGCCTCAAAAGTTAGCAAATTTTAAATGTCTTTTGACCTTGTCACATCTGCCACAGATATCAGAAATTTTTAAAAAATATTCTATATCTACACAAAAATAGCTACAACGGTTTTTAATGGTAACAAATAACTTGAAACAGAGAAATTATCCATCAATTGGTCAGACAGGTGAACAAATTATGGTATATACTTATAATAAAATAATATTAAAATATGAGAAATGATGAAGAAGTTTATTTCAAAGAAAGTTTGAAAAATTTATCTGAACTGAAGGAGAGTGTAGGAAATATGCAATTAAATTGTTCAGAAAGTCTTATTTATTAATATTGTTTGAACCTAGCTTTATGTGACTAGAAAATTGTCTAACCCAAAAGCTTGCTGTGGAGGTCAGACTGTTTTTAAAAATGCCCCAGGAATCTAGAGAGTCCTTCAAGGACAGAATTTTAGTATGGCATACTCAAATTATTCTGTGCTGCAAATTTTTTTTTTAATAATTTTCAGTTCGTAAATGCTATAACTTGATAATTATGTCTGAAATTGCTAACAGGCAACCAGATGGTGATACAATTTTATCATTAGAATATCAATTTCTATTTTAATGTGGAAAGTGTTAGATTATGAATTGAACTATTAAAGAATATGGTCACAAAGTATGAAAATTGTTAAATATTTATTTGGGTATGTTTGGCTGAAAAAGAATAACAATAACTTACAGGTTGGGAAGAAAGATTCTACTTTTTTTCCTCTTCTGTTAAATTTTGGGAACTTTCTATTTTGGCAGGGTCACAAAATCTTACCATCCGTGGTGATAGCTGGCTGTGAAGCTTTAAAGGAATGAAGTGGTTTGATGAGATAATGGGACCACTCCTGGTCAAAATGGGGCTACTTATGATTTTGCTTATAGTAAAACATAATTTTATCTGATTGCTGGATCATGACATAAATATTATGAAGTTTTGTCTAGAATAATATGTAGTAAAGTTTTACCTTAGTACCAATATACCTTAGATTTAAAAATTTTATTTTTTGCCTTAAGGATCAGTGAGCAATAGGAATATCTGTAAGTCTGGAGGCTCATGTTAGCCAGAATTTTTCTGGGTTTTTGAATGAACTATCATGTATTCACTGTGGGAAACTCCAGAATGTGATTATTCTTAATTAATCATTATTGATTTCTGTACCAGGATGTATTTAAACCAGAAAGGATAAATAATGTAAGATCTCTATTTACAATACCATGTGCTTCTTGGTTATCTTTCCCTATACTGACAATTTTAAGTCATATTTATGGACATAATCATTGAGATTTTAAAGTTGAAAGGAACTATTGAGTTAGGACCATACAATTTAATTGCATAGATAAGAGAAAATTAAGCCCAGGAATGGTGACTTACACAAAGTTACACTAAAATAAAAGGGGTGCTAAACTGATTGTCAGTGCAATGTTTAGTTTCTTTTTTCCTCAGAATGCAGTGTTGCTTCCTAAACATCTTTTCAGTGGTTCTCAGCCACTCAGCAATGTGCTGTCCATTTAAAAAGACTTTTGCCTTCTAAGATGTTTCAGTTATTTATGTATGCTGAATTTGAAAAGATAGTAAATAATATAATATTGCTTACTATATAATATTGAAGAATTGATTCTGGAAAACAGGAAATAATCTGTTAGGATCATGGTCTTCTCTGCTATGAGTACTTCAAAGTAGTAGTGTGGACACTATATCAATCACTCATTCTAAAAGAAATTGCAGATGTATATCTCTTCTCATTCAACCTTTTGTGTCCATAGTGACCTAGCTCTGAGTATTTGTTCCATTTTCTCTATGTATTTAGCTCAGCATTTTCAGTTTTGATTTTCTTTTTTCATCTTCCCAGTTCATCTCTTCTCAGTCCTAAACTTCAGTCCAGGTCTCAGTTGTTTTTTTTTTTTTTCCTTCTCTTCTTTTTTGCTACTTTGGGTCAAAGCTCTTTAGCTTCCCTAATTTTCTGTATATTCCATCAAATTTCATTTATATATTTGGCTTACACTATATATTTCAAAATATCCTATCATAATACTGACTTAAACTCTGCTAGCTGTTAACCAGTCACCTCCCAATCATTTAAAAAATATGTAACAGTATTACCATCTACTCTCAATATGGAAGATATTAATGCGTTACTCTCTATGGTCTAGATCATTTACCAATAATTATAAATAAATGACAACACAATTTAAGGATTAAAGGTATCATGTTTTTCCTGCCAGTTTGATGACAGCAGAAGATTTTATTTCTTATCAAAGTACATATTTTTATAAGTTTCTAAGATACATTGGGAAGTCAGAATATCAGAGTTGGAAGGTAGGAAATTAGAATCAGAGAAGTTCAGAGTTCAAAAGGGTGTCATGGTTCATGTAATCTTGTCCATATTAAAAAACAAAACAAAACAAATTGCTTCTATATAATATATCAGATATCCCAACATTTGCTTGAAGATCTCCAGAGAAAGGGAAAACCCATAGTCTCCAAAGGCATCTCATTTAACTTTTGGAAGATTTGCTTTTCCTCAAATCTAGATTTATTCCATTAAATATGGTACAGCCTGATCATCTTCTTTATCTCCCTTTGTATTTTCCTTTACATGACTGATTCATAACTTCAATTCCTTGATGTCATAGTAAGAAGATTAGATAAAAAAAGTTTCATGAAGGAGCCTGAGAGTCACTAGCACACACACACACACACACACACACACACGCACACACACTAAAACAGTCCATAGAAAATCCAGTGTATTTTCCAGTTCAATTCCATGTTCATCTGATTATCTATTTGAAATAAATGCCCAAGATCCCACTGTTTCTCTCTTTCATTTTCTCTTGATCTAATATATTTTCAATCCACATTCATGACATCCATATGAATATGTGCACCTATACATGCATGTGGATATGTATATGCATATGTATGATCCTATGTGTATACATAGATATATATAAGTTGTATATTTATATGCATGCATATATGATCATATATATACACATATATGAACAGACATATATGTGCACATACATACACAGATGAAATTAGAATTTCCCCATGGTTTTGACATGTTCTGATCCATCAGATGCCTTGAAATTCATCTCTAAACACTTTAAAATCATGGCCACTAAATGGAAAGTATGTTTTGCATGAAAATTAATTTTGAAGTAGAACATAGTAAATAATGAATAATAGAAAGATAATTTTGGCTATACTAAAGAATATATGTGAAGGGAGATTTACCCTAATAAAGCTGAAAGTTAAGTTAGAACCTGTTATTAAGGGCTTTAAATGCACATAGAGGAGTTTGCACTTGACCATAGAGTTGCATGGTTATTGAGCAAGGGAGAATGAAATAGTCTGATCTTGTGCTTCAGGAATATTACTTTGATTTGCAGTGTGTAGTTTGAAGAGATAGGCAGATTGGTATATTAGACTACATACCATTAGACTACATACAGTCAAAAAGATGTGTTAAAATTCTGCTACAGTCAGTTACATTGGATGGAGTCCTGCCAAAATAAAAGAGCACAAAGTGTTCCTGGAGGATTTGTGTAATCTTATCAGCAGTGTCCTTCAGAGACTGACTGACTGACTGGCTTACAGGGTCTGGTCCTTCAACAAAGGGAAAAATCCTTTAATTCTAATTTAATAAATGTTACTGGCATCATAAAAAATAATAATTTCCCTCAGTACATTGGTAAATTCAAAATGTTAAAATATCAGAAATCTTCAAAGTGTTGGGCAAATCAATTATGAATAAAAGATTTATATCTTGTATCCAGTCAATTGCTAAAGTTTGTGATTTTACTTCTACAACATCATATCTATAACAAATCTAGACCTAGATAACATTTATTAAAGTTTTACTATATTTTAGACACTGAACTAAGCACTGATGATATAAAGAAAAGCAAAAAATAGGAAAAAAGTAACAGGTTCTATTGTCAAGTAGGTCAGAGTCTAATGGGGGAGGAAACATGCAAATTAAATGTATAAAAAAGATATACACAAGAAAAATTGAGATGGAATACTATTGTGCTGTAAGAAATGATGAGCAGGTTGATTTTAGCAGAACAAAACATGGAAAAAATTGCATGAAGTAACAGAGTGAAATGAGCAGAACCAAGAGAATGTTGTTTACAATTGTCTGAACAATAACCGCATCCTCTCAGTTTTTTTGTACCAGTAGCTGCAGGCCCTGGCTTTTTACTTGGTGTTGCCCTGATTTTTCTGTGATGTCCCCAGAAGATCCTTGTGTTTGAGGGGGTGGGACCTGGCTGGTGCTGCTGAAGGCCATAGGGGTCTTGTAACTGGGATTCCCCTAGTAGTTTCTGATATATGCTGAGGTTTGGTGGGGTGTTTCTATGTTTCCCTGGAGCTTCACTGAAGAACATGGATGTATGGCTGCTGGAGGATTCCTGTTTTCTCTAGGCTATATTGAAGCACATGGAAGTCTCGCCACTGGAGATTATCTATTTACCCTGGGTTTTACCCAGCATTTTATGACAAAAAGAGGTCAGTGACACCCTTAAGTGCCAAAGACCAAGAAAAAAATGTTTAAAAAGAAAAAAAAAAGAGTTAGTCTCCAAGGGTCTGCTCTAAGATTAAGGGCAATTAAGAAATTCTATCATTTTCAACCCGACAACAAGCATTTATTAAATATTTATGCATCAGGTCTTGTGTTCCGTGATGGGAACAAAAAGAAACTTTAAATAAATGAATAAAGGAAAAAAGTAGTCCCTCCACTCAAAGAGTTTACATTCTAATTGAGGAGACAAGAGATAGATTACTAGGTACATACAAGGTATATAGAGAATGATAAAAATTTTCCTTAGAGATAAACGTTTCCCACAACGAAAGGATTAGTAGAGGTCTCCTGAAGAAGGAATCATTTCAGTTGAATCTTGAAGGCAGCGAAAGATTTTAAGCAAAAGAGATGAGGAGAAAGAGCTTCCAGGGCTTGGGAGAAACAGTGCAAAGTCATGGAAATATAAGAATCCTCTCTGAATCTGCTATATTAAGTCAGATTATCTATTTGTCACAGCTAAGATAAGAATTAGTTTAAAAATTTAGACAAAGAAGTGGAGCCAAGATGGTGGAGTGAGAGCAACTACTCACCTAAGCTCTTAGAGATACTCCTACCAATACCTCTAAAAAGAGAATCTGACCAAATTTTGGAGGTGCAGAATCCAATAGGAGACAGACTGTGGCAGATTCACAGCCCAGGACAGACTGGAAGATCGACAGAAAGAATTTATTCCACAGGAGTGGAGGAGCACTCAGCACACAGTACACAGTGCAGTGCATCCTGACCTTGGCAGGGCTGAGCAGGAAATTCCCAGGGCAGTCTGAGGAAGCAGCAGCATGGCAGGATAGCAGCTCAGGGCAAGAGTGTAGCAGAGCTGAGGAAGTGAGAGCTGGGACTGAGCCCCAGGAATCTCTGCAGCAGCTTTACCTGAGACTTTCAGCCCACAGATTAAAGGTCTGTAAGTCACATACTTGAACTTCTGGGAGCCAAAATGGAGGAGTGATCAGTAAATGCACTCTCCCCCTCCCCTTGTTGACCTTGAAAGAACCATAAAATATTTCCCCAAAAAAATCCTGGATCAGTGGGATCAGCAGAAAGGGCAAACAGTCTCATAGCACCTGAGGCTAGCAAAATCAATAAGGAGTATTTCTCTTACTGTGGCAGAGGAATGGAGCTCCAAGGGGGTGGAGCCTCACAACCAACACAAGGATGCAAGTGCCTCTGCGATCCAGGGGAAATGGACAGAAACTATGGCAGCCAGGATCACCAAGAGCTGAGCTTGCCTTTGCTCTAGCTCAGCTGAGGAGATCTTCAGTGACCAGACCACCCCTTCCCCAAACTTAACAAGCTGGCTCCAAGGCTAATCTGGTGAAACACAAATCAAATTTCCCTGGCCTTTGCTTTCTCAAACCATCCAGTTCAATACCAGCTTCTTTAGCTTCTAGCTGAAAGAATCAGAGGCCACAGCACACAAAGCCAAACCATTTTGAGTAAGAAGCAAAGGAGGAAGAAAAAGACCATAGAATCTTTCTATGGGGACAAGGACCAAAATATGAATACCGAAGAGGTCAGTATTCAGACTGTACTCTCATCTGAAACTTCAGAAAGGATTATGAACTGCTCTCATGCACAGAGAACACTCCTGGAACAGCTGAAGAAGGAAATAGAGGAAAAAATTACCAATGATTTTAAAAGTATGAAAAAAGAATTCACTGAAGAGAACAGCTCTTTACAAAGGAAAATTGAACAAATGGAAAAGGAAGCACAAAATCTAACTGGGAAAATTGGACAAATGGAAAAGGAAGTACAAAAATTAACTGGAGAAAATAATTCCTTAAAAGGAATAATTGGACAGTTGGAAAAGGAGATGCAAAAGTTAACTGAAGAAAACAATTTGATGAAAATTAGAATTGGACAAGTAGAAGCTAATGACTCTATGAGACATCAAGAATCAGTCAAACAAAATCTAAAGAACGAAAAGATAGAAGACAATGTAAAGCATCTAACTAGAAAAACAACTGACTTGGAAAATAGATATAGGAGAGAAAATTTAAGAACTATTGGCCTACAAGAAAGCCACGATGAAAAAAAAAGAGTTTGGACAATATCCTCCAAGAAATCATCAAAGAAAACTGTCCAGAAGTGCTAGATTCAGAGGGGAAAATAGTCTTCAAAGGAACCCACCATTCACCTCCTGAAAGCGATCCCAAACAAAAAACACTAAGAAATATTGTTGCCAAATTCCAGAAATATCAAGTGAAGGAGAAAATACTACAGGCAGGTAGAAAAGAAAACCATTCAAATATTGTGGAGCTATAGTCAGGATCACGTAGGACCTTACAGCTTCTACATTAAAAGATGGAAGGAATTGGAATATGATGTTCTGCAAGGCAATGGAGCTGGGACTACAACCAAAGATGAATTACCCAGCAAAGTTCAGCATAACATTTCAGGTAAGGAAATGGACATTCAGTGAAATAAGCGATTTCCAGACCTTCCTGATAAAAAGAACAGAACTCAATAGAAAATTAGATCTTCAAACACAGACCTCAAGAGAGGCATAAAAAGGTAAACAGAGGAAAAGAAAACTGGTTACTCAATTTGGGCAAACTGTTCACCTCCACATAAGGGAAGATGATACTTGTTAATCTTGAGAATTGTATAGCTATAATGAAATATGAAAGTGATGTGCTTAGATAGAGGGAACTGGTATAAAGTAAATTATTTGATGATAAATATGAGATTTAAGCATGCAAAAGGATTGTAACAGGAAATGTGAAAAGGAGGAAGCAGAGAACTGAAAATTACAACACAGGAAGCAGTACAAAATTATATTATAGCAGAGGGAACTCTTAATTAAGATTATAACCATATAGTTATATATATATATATATATATATATATATATATATATATATATATATATATATACATATATATATATAAATTATATAAACTTAATTAAGTATAGAAATCTAACTAGCTCTATAAGCAGTAGGAGGGGAAAGAAAGTGGAGGGGAGACTAAAAAGGACAGAAGAAGTAGTAAGGATAAAGGGGAGTAAAAGGGAGGGTGGCTAAAAGAAGGGAGGGAAGACGGCAGGAGGTGGTGGCTAAAAACTAAAAGTCTATTGTGGAGGGGGAGGGAGAAGGGACTATTAAGTGCAGAAAGGGTGGGAAAGAGGATGAAGGGAAAGACACAGATAGTAATCATAACTTTGAATGTAAATGGGAAGAATTCTCCCATAAAACAGAGATTCATAGCAGAATGAATTAAAAGCCATGATCCAAAAATATGTTGTTTACAAGAAACACATTTGAAATGGGGAGATACAAAAAGGGTAAAGATAAAACGCTGAAGCAGAATATATTATGTGTCAACTGATGTAGGAAAAGCAGGGGTAGCAAACTTAATCTCAGAGAAAGCAAAAGCAGAAAGAGATTTAATTAAAAGAGATAAGAAAGGAAACTATATGCTGCTAAAAGGCACGATGGAAAATGGAGCAATATTATTACCAAACACATATGTTCCAAGTGGTATAGCATCCAAATTCTTAGAGGAGAAGTTAAAGGAGTTATAGGAAGAAATAGATAGCAAAGCTATATTAGTGGAGGAAGCTCAACTGTCCCCTCTCTAAACTTGATAAATTTCACTTTAAAATAACCAAGAATGAAGTTAAGGAGGTGAATAAAACTCTGGATAAGATAGATATGATAGATCACTGGAGAAAATTGAATGGGGATAGAAAGGAATATACCTTTTTCTCAGTGGTACATGGCACACATACAAAAATTGACCATGTACTAGGGAGGAAAAACCTCACAATCCAGTGCAGGAAGGCAGAGATAGTCAATACATCCTTCTCAGATCAGAAAGCAATAAAAAATACATACAATAAAAGGCCATGGAAAGATAGACCAAAAATTAATTGGAAACTAAATAATCTAATCCTAAAGAAGGAGTGGGTTAAACAACAAATCATAGAAACAATCAAAAACTTCATTCAAGAGAGTGACAATAAGCAGACAACCTACCAAATCTTATGGGATATTGCAAAAGCCGTTCTTAGAGGAAGCTTTATATCTTTGAATGCCTACATGAATAAAATAGAGAAAAAGGAGATCAATAAATTGGGCATGCAGCTGAAAAAGCTCAAAAAAGAACAAATTGAAAATCCTCAAGTAAATACCAAATTGGAAATACTAAAAACTGAAGGAGAGATTAAAATAATTGAAATTAAGAAAACTATTGTACTAATAAATAAAACAATGGGTTGGTTTTATAAAACAACCAATAAAATTGATAAACTTTGTTCAATTTGATTAAAAAAAAGAAGAAAATCAAATTACCAATATCAAAAATGAAAGAGGGTAAACTCACCTCCAATAAGGAGGAATTAAAACAATATTAAGACATTACTTTGCCCAAATTTATGTCCATAAATTCGACAATCTAAATGAGATGGATGATTATGTTAAAAAATATAAATTGCTCAGATTAACAGAATAGAAAGTTTAATACTTAAACAACCCCATCTCGGAAAAAGAAATTGAACAACTCATCAATGAACTCCCTAGGAAAAAATCTCCAGGGTCAGATGGATTTACAAATGAATTCTATCAAACATTTAAAAAACAGTTTATTTCAGTACTATACCATCTATTTGGGGAAACTGGGGAAGAAGGAGTCCTCCCAAATTCTTTTTATGATACATATATGGTTTTGATACCCAAACCAGGAAGAGACAAAACAGAGAATGAAAATTATAGACCAATTTCTATAATGAATATAGATGCAAAAATTTTAAATAAGATTTTACCAAAAAGAATACAACAATTCATCAAAAGAAAAATACATTATGATCTGGAAGGACTCATACCAGAAATATAGGGATGGTTCAATATTAGGGAAACTATTAGCATTATTGATCATGTCAACAACAAACCTAACAGAAACTACATGATTATCTCAAGAGATGCAGAAAAAGCTTTTTGACAAAATACAACATCCATTTCTATTAAAATCATTGGAGAGCATAGGAATAAAAGAAACTTTACATAAAATAATAAGCAATATCTACCTAAAACCTTCAGCAAACATTATATGCAATGATGATAACCTAGATGGAATTCCAATTACATCAGGGGTGAAACAAGGTTGTCAATTATCACTACTATTATTCAATATGGTACTAGAAGTGTTAGCTGTAGCAATTAGAGAAAATAAAAAATAGGTAAGGAAGAAACTAAGTTATCACTCTTTGCAGATAATGTGATGATATACTCAGAGAATCCCAGATATTCAAGTAAAAATAAACTACTTGAAATAATAAATAACTTTGTCTTAGTTGCAGGTTACAAAATAAACCCACACAAATCTTCTGCATTTCTATATGTTACTAACAAACTCAACAACTAGAGATAGAGAAATCCCATTTAAAGTTAGGGTAGACAATATAAAATATTTGAGAGTCTATATGACAAAACAAATCCAGGGACTACATGAACACAATTGCAAGACACTTTTCACACAAATAAAGTCAGATCTAAGTAAGTGGTAAAACATCAGTTGTTTATGGGTAGGTCAAGCCAATATAATAAAAATGGCAATTCAACCTAAATTAATTTCCTTATTTAGTGCCATACCAACTACCAGATAATTATTTTCTTGAGCTGGAAATAATAATATCAAAATTCATCTGGAAGAACAAAAGGTCCAGAATAGCAAGGGAACTAATGAAAAGAAATGCTAGGAAAGGTGGCTTAGTTCTAAAATTTAGATCTAAAATTTATTATAAAGCAGCAATTATCAAAACCACTTGGTACTCGCTAAGAAACAGAAGGGTAGACAAGTGGAATATGCTAGGTATTGAAGACACAGTAGGCAGTGATTATAGCATTGCACTGTTTGATAAACCCAAGGATACCAGCTTCTGGGATAAGAACTCACTGACAAAAAATTGCTGGAAAAACTAGACAAAAGGCATAGACCAATGCCTGATACCGTATGCAAGAATAAAGTCCAAATCGGTTCATGATAGTGTATTTATCAGATTTATGGAGATGAGATGAATATTGGCTAAAGAGACAGAAAGCATTATGAAGTGCAAAGTGGATAATTTTGATTATATTAGACTGAAAAGTTTTTGCACAACCAAATCCAATGAAACCAAGATTAAGAGGTGCCAGGCCTAGAGGCCTGTGGGCTACCCGAGTCTTCTTACCTCACCTCCCGAGGTCTTTGGTTGGCCAAACCGGATGCTCGTATGAGAGAAAGGACGTTCCAGAGTCGAACAAGGGTTGAGCTTTATTTCAGGGTCTAGTTACAAGTGCAGGGAAATTCTTCCTTAGGAGGGAAAGAGAAAGATCTCCCAAGGAGGCAAAGATCTTACAATAAGAGATTGGAAGTAGAAGTACAAGTGGGGAGAGAGGGGGAGGGGAGAGAGGAGAGAGGAAAAGCGGAGCCTTGTTGTCCTGTCTGCTCTGCGCCCCTCCGCCCAAGAGAGCTTTCAGGCTTTCCTGATCCTACTTAAGCTCTGCAGCTGCATAGTTTGCATCTGAATACCGTGCCTGTTAAGTAACTAGGTGTGCTCCAATCCGGGACAATCTCGAGGGCAGGGAGAGCTCTCTCCCATCACGTTTCTCACGGGAAGAGGCGGAAATACACGAGATAGCTCGGTTCACCTCGATTCCCAGCCGTTTCCTGGGGGGGTCTCGTGAGAACTCTAAGATTTAGAAGTTCCCACCTTTACCCGCCTGAGACTGTCCACATGGAATTGAGCTTCCAACCCTAGCAAAGAGGGAAGCAGGTAACTGGGAAAGAATTTTTGCAACCAGTGACTGTGATGAAGGCCTCATTTCTAAAATATATAGAGAACTGAGTCAAATGTACAAGAATACAAGTCATTCCCCAGTTGATAAATGGTCAAAGGATATGAGCAGGCAGTTTTCAGAGGAAGAAATTAAAGATATCTATAATCATATGAAAAAAATGCTTTACATCACTATTGATTAGAGAGATGCAAATCAAAACAACTCTGAGATACCATATCACACCTACCAGATTGGCTAAGATGACGGAACAGGACGATGATAAATGTTGGGGAAAATGTAGGAGAGTTGGAACATTAATTCATTGTTGGTGGAGCTGTGACCATTCTGGAGAGCAGTTTGGAACTATGCCTAAAGGGCTACAAAAACGTGTGTACCCTTTGACCCAGCAATACAGCTTCTAGAACTGTATTCCCAAGAGATCATGAACATGGGAAAGGGTCCAACATGTACAAAAATATTTATAGCAGCTCTCTTTGTGTTGGCCAAAAACTGGAAATCAAGGGGATGCCCATCAATTGGGGAATGGCTGAATATATTGTAGTATATGAATGTAATGGAATACTATTGTGTTATAAGAAATGGTGAACAAGAAGACTTCAGTGAGGCCTGGAAAGTCTTATATGATCTGATGCTGAGTGAAAAGAGCAGAACCAAGAGATCTTTGTACTGAGCAACAACCACAATGTGGGAGATTTTTTTCTGGTAGAATTAGTACTCCATTGCAATGCAAGGACTTTAAAAAAATCCAAATAGTGTTTTGAGGCAAAATGCCTTCCACAACCAGAGAAAGAACTATGGAATTCAATTGCAGATT
Organism: Notamacropus eugenii; assembly: GCF_028372415.1. Classification (NCBI taxonomy): domain Eukaryota; kingdom Metazoa; phylum Chordata; class Mammalia; order Diprotodontia; family Macropodidae; genus Notamacropus; species Notamacropus eugenii. The sequence continues at coordinate 263,447,308 of NC_092876.1, forward strand.
GTAGCAGATCATTTTCTATTGTATTATGGTTTGGTTTGTTACATGATTTCTCCTATTCATTTTAATTCTTCTCTACATTCTGACTGTGGTGAAAATGTATTTAATAGAAATATATTTGTAGAACCTATATAATATTGTGTGCAGTCTTGGAGAGGGAGGGGGGCAGTGGTGGGGAGGGAGGAAGAGAAAGGGAAAGAAAAATATCTAGTTTATATGGTAGCAATTGTGGCACACCAAAAACAAACAAACAAACAAATAAATAAATAAACAAGTAAAAAATAATAAAAATTTAGACAAATCACCAATAGTTATAAAACTTATACCATATAGTTGAAACAACTATAGTTGTTGTTCATACTTTCATTTCAAAGGGGACTAATGGCATCATAAGCATTGACTTATGTATGAATGAGGCAGAGTTGTGCAAAGTTGTCATTCTTATTCTCTCTTACTGAATCAAAATCCAGTGGCTGGACAAAATTCAGTATGATTTGTAAAGATCCAGAATGCTTTGGATAACCTTGGCACCTTTCACTTCCTTCATGGCTATTAGAACAAATTGTTTTCATCTTCTTGTTCCACTGGAAGAAGTCATCACGTGCTTAGCATAGGCATCCCTCTAACTCACCAAGAGATTTGAAGCTTATTGGTTACTATCTAATGGATTTAGCCCATCAGCAGAGATGGTTTACCAGAGTGTGGCTACAACTTCTTGGAGCCACATATGAGAGCTGGGTGAAGGTAGACATCAAAGATGAATGAGCTCTGGAAAGGGTTTGGCAAGCCCTCATACCAAAGAATCTAGTCGTCCCTGAATACCTCATGTCTCTTTAAGTCAGTAATCAATAAAAAGAAATGGATAACGAAAAGTAAAAATAACTAACACCATTCTGTTTTTGCAGAAGCTTAAAAATCATAAATCAATTACCAGAGTAAGGAAACAAACAAGTAAAATGACTCTAAAAGATATTATTGGGCACACATTTGACATATTTGGAAGCCAAAGGCAACAATGGTTTTATAAACTAATTTATAATGTGTTACAAAGAAAAAATATGAGACATTTATAGACAAATTACCCCCCTTAAGCAGATAGATGCCATGGAGAATAAAAGTAGAGTAAAGAAAGCTTGTGAAAAGTTCAAGCAGGCAAAGTCATCCCAAAGCCATTTAAAGAAAAAAAACGGGAATAGTAAATACAAAAAAAGAAAAAAAGCTACTCCACTTGGATGGAAGAGGTAGAAAGGGGGTCAAAGAGAACAAAGACAAGAAAAAGCAACTGGAGTGGACTGAGTGTAAGAGGGCATCTGGATATGAGGCATATAATTGTGAGGGCATTTGGGCAATTGATTTCTAAGGTATTTAAAGTAGGGGAAGTTACCAAAGGTTTGAAGTAAAATCTGACTTTATTAAATGTAGGAAAAAAGTGACCAACAAAGTATAAACTATCTCCTATATTCTCTCTTTCTTATATACAAAAGTTTTCATGGGGATAATAATTATGAAAATAATCTACACATGCTTTGGGTGTTTAGGGTATTAGGAGAAACTAGGCAGGCTTTGATAAATGGTATTATATATTGTATCACATGCTTACCATCATAAAATTGGATATTCTATCATGGACCATATCTGTTCTATTTCACAATTGATTCAAAAAGGGGAAGTTACTACAACATAACACACTGTGTTCATTATTTGTTGATATTATGATTTTAAAGGACAAAATGCTTCCTTAACATCTTTTCCAATAAGGTGTCTTGTAATGATATATCAAAATCAGTCAAGATTCCTTGAAAGATATGAGAAATAATCACATTCAATAGCTCTCTACTCAACCTTCAGAAGAGGCAAACAACAGAGGATGTACAATCATAAAAAATTTCCATCATTCTAATAGAAGAGATCTAGCACAATCTAAGTTAAAAAGTGATTCCCAACAGTGAGGACTTTCATTCTGATATTCCTGTTTGTAGATTACATTGTACTGGTTACATCAAGTATCAAGAAAGTATATCACCTATCATGTGCCAGACACCATGCTAAGCAGTATTACAAATATTATCTCATTTGATCCTCACGATTATTATTATTTTCATTTAGAGTAGCAGAAACTGAGGCCAACAGAAGTTAAGTAACCTGCTCAAGGTCACATAGCTAGGAAAAGTATGAGGCTAGATTTGAACCCAGATTTTTCTGGTGCTAGGCCTAGGATTCTATTTACTCTTCCATGAGCTGCCTCAATGTTCAATAACCATTCAAAGATCAATTAATCCACAACAATTTTTTGAGCTCCAATCAATATGTCAAGCACTGTGCTAGGCACTAAGGATATAAATACATAAATGAAGCAGTCCCTGGCCTCTGGGAACTTACATTATACTGGGAGTAGGCATGTACATATATGAATATATACAAAATACACACCAAATAAATAAGAATATTAAATTAATCCATTATTGTACTAGTTTGACAAATGAACAAATGGCACAAGTTTGTGTTCTTTAAAATGTTGTTTGATTAATCATTTTACAATATTGGTGAGATTAGAGTTAGAATTTTGTTTTGTGAGCAGAGGTGGAAGAAACTGATAGTGTCCAATTAGATAACCAGGAGGTTATTCTGATAGCCTACTTCCTTCACATAATCATCCCATTATCATCAGTCTTCTAGGGGGAAATGAAGCTTCAGTAATGAGGAATGAATTTCCTGTTGTCAACTTGGGAATCACTTAGTCTTAATGGAATCTGCATTCTCTTTTGGGGAAGGGAAATGGGAAAAGTGGGAAGTAGTGGGAGTAAACCACAATTAGGGGAATTTTCAATCCTTTAGATTAATGAAAGCACCTTCAGGACTCTTCCAAAGAATCAAAGGCTAATGGCTAAAAGTGGGTGTAATTGATAAAAATGTTAATGAGCCAAGAAATGTGTCAGCCATGTTAGAAGAAAAATAATAACATGACAGAGTATGTCTTTTAACCTATTTTTAACAGCTATTAGATGTAGAAAGCTCTCCCATACATACACTATTTAGATGTTCCTAATTGTTTAAAATTCCATCAAAGCCTTTAATAGCTATGGGAATGCATGCTCTCCTAGGATGTAGACTGATAATATTCACAGTGATTTAACCACTCTGGCTTCATACATCCAGTACTGCTAATGGGGTGTTAGTCTAGGCTGTATAAATTGTATTCAGTCAAGTACTGTAAATGGTGAGATACTTAATTCTGCTTTTTTTCAATTTAATTGAAATTGAACCATTCAAATAGAACTGGAGTCCTTTTTTTCACTCCCAAGTATGGTTAAGGTTATCTGATTTTATTTCAATTGTTTTCTGAGTCTCTGTTGCTAATGGAAATGACCAACTGAGAGTTGCTTTAAAAAATTCTAGGAAACATATTAGTAATATGGTAAAATTCATGAGCTGCCTTTATTCAGGAAAAACAAGATCCAAACTGCAGTATCCATTCTGCTGTTTGCAATGTGATGGCTTAATTTTCTTTCATCTAATGACAGTCAATTTTTGATGGGTTGTTTAGATGAAAGGAATTTTTTTATTTAGAGATATTTGTTGGCACTAATTACTAGATAAGAATTCAGAGCACATGCATGGTACAGCTGCCTGTCTCAGAAACAGTTGTTCAGGATGAACACTGTTTAAAATTCTGTCCTTAATAGGGTTATTAGGGGCAACATTTATAACATTTATTAATGCTTTGAAAATGATGTCTGAGTAAGAATTCATGAAGCTATGTTAGCAGCTGTAAACCAAAAGTTTATGCTTCAAACTGTCATTGTATAAGATACATTGAATTACTAAAAACGTGTGAACTAAAGAGATAATGTTTTGGAAGTTCATATAAGTAAAGCCAACAAGCATTTATGAAATACCTACTATATGTCAAGCACTGTGATACATGACAACAATTATAGTGGCTATTATCAATAATGTTATTATTTGAAATAGTAGCAACCATAAAATATTAAAGCTAGAGAAGTTAGATATAATCTCATTTAGTAATTATGATATAGTACATGTAACCACTGAAATAATGTGATACTCAAAAAGTTATTTAGTTGGATGAGGACAGGTGAGAAGAGAGACAAGAGATGTCTCTCTAGTATTCCTCCTTCCTTCTTTCTTTCCTCCAAATGTCTTCTCTTTTTCTTCTCCTTTCCTTCTCTCACCTCTGTCTTTCTATTTCCACCATCTTTCATTCTCACCCCATCTCCCAAATTTTAAAACAGTCAGTGGTTAGGACATATGATGATGGCTATTCAGGAAGAGGAGCCATTATATTCCAATCTATTTCCTCAGGTTTGGGAAGATTGTTGTAGGAGTCACTGGACATAATAAAGACAAGAATTTAGAAGAAGATACTAAAATGGAAGACAGTGTTTTCACTGTTTCAGCTATAGATTTTCTCCTCCATTTTTTTGATTGAAAACTTCACTGTCAGGGAAAGTCAACATATCTCATATCCATACAAAGTTTGGGGAGTTTTGTTTTTTTTTATTTTATCCATCTCCTGGAATGAGTATGGGTATAAGGGATCCCCATGTGGAATTAAGTGAATGTTACAAAGACTTTCTAACATTGCCAGATAGAAGTTTGGGATATAAGTGACTCTGCATATTGAGGGAATGAGAAAACATTCAAAGAATGATTAAACATCTCTAGTTAGTACTTTGATCATAGATTATTGTATATTCTATCAGAACTTGGGAATGAAACTCTACTTCAGAGAAAAGTCAACCACAAACAAGGCTCTGGGAATTGGCAGATGCCTCTCTTTTTCTTGAAGAGAAAATAAGCTGAGTATTTTTTACCTATTGTGATGAGTTCAAGCATACCACTGTAAGATAACAATAATAATCTTACCCCCAAAAATCTATTATGTTGATAAGAATGCTCAAGACACAAATCCAGAAGAAGAGTGCTCCACAACATCTACATGTACAGTCTAAAAAATAAATAGCTTGAGCCCACATTCAATTAGAATTCCTTGAACAAATGAATCAAGAGTGGAAAGAAGAGAGTTAATTTTTAATTAAAAAATGAAAATGCTAGAGGAAAATAATGGAAAAGGATAAAGAACCAAAGAAGAAAGAATTGGAAAGGGGATTAACAGCTTGACACAGGTAGTATAAAACTTTGCCAAAGCAACAAAATCTTTGAAACTTAGAATGGGTCTAATAGAAGGAAAACAACTCTGTGTAATGAGAAATATTAAAAAAAAATATAATGTCAGAAGACTGAAAAATAGGAGAAAATATAATGCATCTCACATCAAAAAAATAACTGATATGAAAGACAGATGGAGAAGAAAAATATTAGGAAGTACTTGACTCCCTGAACACATAAGCTTAGCCAAAGTGATGCCTCTTTCTCCAATACAAAGGAGGTGCCCTACTATCTTTTATTGTAATATCAAGAATCTAAAGCTTTTATAGTAGCATTCTTGAACTCATTATACTTGGTGAAAAATACTCAGTCATGATCACTCAATTGGAAGATTGCACTTGTTGAGAGAGGCAGAATTACAGATTTCCCTTTGGTTTGAGATTCTTGCCTAGGTTATTTTTCTGTAGACTTCAGCTGAAGGCCTGCTCTGATCATGCAGTTTGAGCCCCACTGCTGCATCTTGCTTCTGAAGCTGATCCTCTCAATACACAGCACTTATTTTGAAATTACTCCTCATCTTAGAGTGTCACCCCTGGGTACAGATCCCCTCTTCAATCTGCCCTGGATCTGTGACCCAGAACTGAGTAGTCATTTACAAAATTCTCACTTGGTACCTATTTTTGCATCTTAAACAATTTTAGTCCCCTTTGTACTCAGTTATGGACACCTCAAGGTTTGTCTAGTATGGACCCGGAAGCAGCTAACATCCAGATGAGACCGCTGTCCCAAAATTCAGGAGGAGGGTCAAGTACTACTGTCCTAGTTTTTTTTTTCCTTTTCCCTTTTGTTATTTGCCCAACCACCAATACCCTGATTCAAGCATATGTTGGCATTTTCTCCTTCTACATTCTTAGCCCTCACCCCAACTCCTTTCATGCTTGTATGAAAACAATGGCTAGCAATGATACCTGGGACATGCTTTCTTGATAGGTCCCCTCAAGGGACTAACTTCCTGGGCAACATCTCATCCTGTCCAAACTTGCCTCTCATGGCTTTTTGGCTTTTACCTGCCTCTCCTTTATTGGCCATAAGGGTAAGAGTTCTTTCAGACCGCCTCCTTTTGGGCAAAATGGGGAAATGTCAAGACATTAGGAAACACCCTGTTTTCCAGAGCTAAGAAACATCAAGCAAGCTGTGCCCTGAGCTTGGCATAACAATAATCTTTTGTATTCAGCCTCTGGATGATCTCAGCTTAAGCAAAATCCCAGAATTGTTTCACACCAGCATCAGGTGGTCTCTGAATTTGGACAAGCATCTGTAATACCCACATTCTGGTCATGAAATCCTGCTATGAATCAAACTTGTCGCATTGTTACTGTTGACCATTTTGTCAGGGCAATAGAAATCTCCCCACACTGCCTCTGCCCAGGCCCCACCCACTAAGGGTGGGACTCTGGCATGTATCCTTTCTTGCAAACCATTTCCCTCACTTTAAAATTAAACTTCTTTTTGATTACTGACTCTCCTATTTTTGGCCTATTTTGTTTGGCTTCAGTCCAGCCACTCACAGGTTAGGGACCAATTCCAGTCTGGTTGACAAATTTGAAGGAGAGGTTTTTTGGAAGGGTCAGTAAGGGGATCAAGAAGTAATGATTCTGCAACTCTGCCATCTAGTCTCTGTCTGGAATGTGTAATTATAGAAAAAATATTCCCTAGGTTTATAGGGGAAGTGTTCCATTGTTTCTTTTCTGAGTAGACTATTTCATTAAGTGACTGCTCTGAATGAATTTTCTCTCTTTTCTCCCCAGATCAATAGAGTTTCATCAATTATGATTTTGAGTGGATACAGACTCACAAAATACTAAAACATATGGCAACTTTTCAGATGTCCCTTGTGCAAGATGGAGTGTGGGAAGTGGCATATACACTCATCACATTCTTCCCTTTATAAGAACTTAAAGGAATTTATTCAGGTCAAAGCACTTCTTGAGTCATTGTTAACATATAAGTGTAAGCATTTCCACCATGGAATACTATTTATCATCTCTTGATTGTTTTGATGATTATCTAGACTTAAGAAAGTGATAGGGAAAGCTTTAATAATGCATGTTAAATTTAATAATGGGATGTGTGTATATTTTCTCCCAGCATTGCCTGTTAAAAATTTCTCAGCATGCCCTTCCAGATGCCTTTTGAATCTGTCCTTTCCTTCCCATTACCATCGTTGTGAATCAATTAAGGTTCCTTTCACCTGGTACTTTGATTACTATAATAACCTTCCCCTTTCCATCTGCAACCACCTATCCTTCACATTGATGCTGGATAAAGCTTTTGAAGACCAATCTTTGATGATCTGGGGAAGCAATCAAACAGGACTAGGATGACATGCAGTAATTTTTTTTTTTTTATCCAAACATGATAGAAACAAAAAGCAAAATTTCTGAATTTCCCAACCTGAAGCAGCACTTGTTTACAAACTAGATGGGAATGGGAAGGAAAGGGTAGATTCAAAAGGTATCCAGAAGGTTCAACAGAAGTTGGTATCTAGAAAGTTTATGCCTTTCCCTCAAAAATAATTATAATCTAATGAAGAGCCACGTTGTTTTGCATAGGCATGTGCTTCATCCAGATTGTATTCACACCAGTATAACTTGATTTAGCAATATAGAGATAAAATTTTATTTCCTTATCCTGTATTGTTCAACCTTATCTATAAGTTCATGTTCTCACATGTTTAGAGATATTCAGATTAAAAATCTGAATTTAATGCTGCACATTAAGATAGCCTGGTTTTTGGTCAATTCCAAAGAATGCTAGGAGACTGGGTGACCTCAACATAAGTCTGCCTATCAAGGAAAAGTTTACTAACTGGCAAATTGCGCATATTTAAAAATTAGATTATTGTGTAAATAACCTTGAAGTAAGGCCATTCATAAGCTATATAAATTCTTTTGTTAGTTGTAAAAATGCATTGATTATATATTTTGACAATTTTTTAAAAAAAATCTTTTTACAAATGCCATATAACTGTATATATAAAAAGGTGAAGGAAATGAAAATATATTTTAGAAAAATAACATTCTTATTGCTTATATTTTGCAAAGTTAAAATTATACTCCCTCTGCAAAGAAAAGAAATAAAATCAACATGTTAACCATATGCCCAGTAACTCTAAAAACCTCTGACGCAAATAAGTTTTACAAACACTGAGAAAGAATCATAGAAATCATAAGTTGTAGAGTTGGAAGAAACTTCAACTGCCATCTCTTTCAACCTATGCACTAAAAAAATTTCTACCCCCAATATAGCTGGGAAGTGGTCATCCACCTTGTTCTTGATGATATCTAATGAAAAAACCCCACTACTTCATAAGGAAGTCCATTATACTTCAAAATACTTCAAAATACTTCTAACTATTAAGGAATTTTCCCCAACATCAAATATGTCTCTGTTTTGTACCTTTCATCCTTTTCTCCTGGTTCTGACATTTAGGGGCAAACTTAAGCAGTCTAATACATCTGTACCAACAAAAGATGGACCAATGAGCATAATTCCTTATGAGTGTATGCAGTGTTCACCCAATGTAATACCTACATGTACTTTGGAACTTGGTGAAGAGATTCTGTAATTGGGGCTAATACTTCTAAACATGTAGAAGGAAGATTTTTGATTGGTTGTGGAGTTGAAATTGTGATACATTCAAAGGTGTGGAGCACAGAACTTGGTCAGGTTCTATGTTTATTTATTTCTGCCTAGTGTGTTTAAGAAAAGAGTCAAGGATTAAGCTTTCAGGAGGCAAAGAGACCTCAGATCTTTATATCCCTAACAAGGATGGCATTATGCGACCCATGAAAGCATAACTCTAATGTTGCTTCTGTCCCCAGTGTGTTTATGTGAGGAGAACAAGCCATCAAGATGTCCAGAAGTTGAGCATAGGATAGATTTAGTGTTTAGCAAGTTCAGAATTTAAGCCTTGTAGAAAGACCATCAGGACCCAGCCAAGCAATAAATGAAGCCTAGACTTATGTAGAAACTGTGATGTATTTTGAAGTGAATTTGGTGGTAACAAAGCCATGTAATAACTCTATTAAGAGTATAAATTCATTCTCCCTTCAGCCCAGGGTGATATAAGGGAGTATGTATATGCAAATATTGGGTAAAAATGTTAGAAATTTCTCTGGTTGCTGTATCTTCAAAGTTGTTGGGGGTGTAAGCTCAGTTCCATGTGGACAGTCTTGGGCGGTTAAAGGTGAGAACTTCTAAACCTTAGAGTTCTCATGAGGCCCCCCAGGGAACAGCAGGGAATTGAGGTGTGAGACCAAGCTATCTCGTGCATTTCCGCCTCTTCCCGTGGGAAACGTGATGTGAGAGAGCATCCCCGCCCTCGAGATTGGCCCAGATCTGAGCACACCTATTGTTATCTAACAGGCATGGTATTCAGGTGCAAACTATGCGGCAGGAGAGCTTAAGTAGGGTCAGGAAAGCCTGAAGGCGCTCTTAGCGCTGAGGGGCCCTTACAGGACAGAAGGCCCCTCTTCCTTCTCTCCTCTCTTCGCTCTTCCCTCTCCCCTCTCTCCCCACTTACACTTCTGCTTTCATTCTCTTACTGTAAGATCTTTGCCTCCTTGGGAGAGTCCCCTCTCTCCTAAGGAAGAGTTCCCCCTGAACATGTAACCAAGACCCTGAATAAAGCCTAACCCTTGTTCGACCCCGGAAAGTCTCTTCTCTCATACGTTTATCCGGTTTGGCCAGCCGAAGACCTGCGATAGGTAAGGTAAGACTCGGGTAGCCCTCAGGCCTCTAGGCCTGGCACAAAGTAAATCTTATTTTCTAAAGCTAATGTTAATCAGGTAAATGTTACTGGTCCACTATGTATTAACAGCTTTAAGATTAGGTAGAGTGGCAGTAGAATGGAAACTTGTGTTGATGAGATTAGACAAGGTCACCCTGTCACCTAGAAGATACTGCTGTAACTCTGAGGGGGTCATGTAGCTAGTCTTATTCTGAAAAAGTGGGGCCAGAGCCATCACTATACCTTCAGATATTTAAAAAGTAGCTAGAAGTTTTCAACTTCTTCAGTCAATTTTCATATGCTAGAGAATTAAGACTCTTAACTATCTTAGATGTCTTCTTTTTGATGGTTTCCAGATTAACCTAACAATAAAAATTAATGGTCATTTAAAGTGTGTGAAGGCTACAGAGCTATATTCATATCTATTAAAAATTGGCCTGGACTTAGATGTATAAAGAGCCAAATCATTCTTCTTAATCTGTACTTCCAGTCCTAGAAATAAAATCAATAATATTAGCTAGCAATTATGTAATACTTGCAGTTTCCTATTACAGAGACACACATGTACACATATATACATGCATACATATACACACAGATATATCAACATATATATGTTGCTTCTTTCACTTTCATGTTTAAAAGTGACAGATGAAAGCATATATACACATATATATTTATGTATAAAATATACAAATGTATATTCACATGTGAATATACATGTATGAATGTATATGTACATACATATATGTATATATTATATATGAATCTGGTTTTCACACCAACCCTGTAAGACAGGTACTATTGTCATCTCCATCATTCAGCAGAGGAAACAGAGAAACAGGTTGAGAGAGGTTAAATATCTTTCCTAAGGTCATAGAGCTGGTGTATGGAGCAAGATTTGAACTTGGGTCTTCTTAACTGTTAGTCCAGAAACAAAGATTAATGTGAATAATACTAGTAATGGTGCATCATATATTTTGGAAGAAAACTCTAGATTTTCCGAAAATATCAGCTGAAGCGAACTACGCATAGAAGTATAATACAAAGACAGAAATGAAAGCTTCTGCATAGATTAAGCTTCCTCAGATAACAAGTAATTGTTCACAGATGGGTGAGATTTTTTTCTTTTTTTTTAAACCTACTTTTAACCATAAGGAAAAATATTTCACTCATACTTATAATATAAAGATGTCCATAAGCCATATGTTTGTCAATCTGTACTATCCTCTATATACTTTCTGTTTTCTTTACTTCATCAAATCTCTTGGCTACCTCTTTTCCTCCATGAGACAATATAAAAAAAAAGTGATAAAAAGTACTGTTAGCCATTAGCACATAGGGAATCTTCAAGATCACACTTCAGTTGGGCATAAAATAAATTGCTGAATTTAAAAGATTTACGTTCTCCTTTGTTAAACTGTCTGTCTGTGGTTTTCTTTTCCTTGTTGGTAAAATTAATGGAAATCCTTCTAAAATAATGCATAATGACTCAAAATAAACACCCTCACATCATTGAGATAACAAGATCTTAAGATGAAAAACATGTATTGTCTTTATTTATTGACCATAAATTGGTTTTTGAAATGTTTCTTGATGTATTTTTTTTTAAGTAACTCTTTTGGGTGATTTATTTTTATTTTCATGGGCAAATTGCCTTTGCTTATTGTCATTTTTTTAAATTAATTTTTAACATTTATTTTCACACAATTTTGGGTTACAAATTTTCTCCTCTTTTATCCCCTCCCCCCCCCAAACCCGAGCTTTCTAATTGCCCCTGTGACCTATCTGCTCTCTCCTCTATCCTCCCTCCCTGCCCTTGTCTCCATCTTCTCTTTTGTCCTGTAGGACCAGATAGCTTTCTTGACCCCTTAACCTGTATTTCTTGTTACCCAGTGGTAAGAACATTACATTTGGTCCTAACACTTTGAGTTCTAACCTCCTTAGCTCCCTCCTTCTCCACCCCTTCCCCTTGAAAGACAGGCAATTCAATATAGGCCATATCTGTTTAGTTTTGCAAATGATTTCCATACTAGTTGTGTTGTATAGGACTGATTATATTTCCCTCCATCCTATCCTGTCCCCCTTTACTTCTATTTTCTTATGGTCCTTTCCCTCCCCATGAGTGTCGACCTTGTATTGCATTCTCCTCCCCATGCCCTCCCCTCCATCCTCCCCCCCACCCTGCTTGTGCCCCTGTCCCCCACTCTCCTGTATTATGAGATAAGTTTTCCTATCAAAATGAGTGTGCATTATATTCTTTCCTTTAGTGGAATGTGATGAGAGTAGACCTCATGTTTTTCTCTTGCCTCCCCTCTTTATCCCACCACTAATAAGTCTTTTGCTTGCCTATTTTATGAGAGATAATTTGCCCCATATAACTTCTCCCTTTCTCCTAATATTTCTCTCTCACTGCTTGATTTTATTTTTTTTAATATATGATCCCATCCTCTTCAATTCACTCTGTGCACTCTGTCTCTATGTATGTGTGCGTGTGTGCATGTGTGTGTGTGTGTGTACTCCCACCCAGTGCCCAGATACTGAAATGTTTCAAGAGTTATAAATATTGTCTTTCCATGTAGGAATGTAAACAGTTCAACTTTAGTAAGTACCTTATGATTTCTCTTTGCTGTTTGCCTTTTCATGGTTCTCTTCATTCTTGTGTTAGAAAGTCAAATTTTCTTTCCAGCTCTGGTCTTTTCATCAGGAAAATTTGAAAGTCTTCTATTTCATTGAAAGACCATTTTTTTTCCTGAAGTATTATACTCAGTTTTGCTGGGTAGGTGATTCTTGGCTTCAGTCCTAGTTCCTTTGACTTCTGGAATATCCTATTCCATTCCCTTCTATCCCTCAATGTAGAGGGTGCCAGGTCTTGTGCTATCCTGATTGTATTTCCACAATACTTGAATTGTTTCTTTCTAGCTGCTTGCAATATTTTCTCTTTCACCTGGGAATTCTGGAATTTGGCCACAATGCTCCTAGGAGTTTCTCTTTTTGGATCTCTTTCAGGCGGTGTTCTGCGGATTCTTTGAATATTTATTTTGCCTTCTGGTTCTAGAATCTCAGGGCAGTTTTCCTTGATAATTTCATGGAAGATGATGTCTAGGCTCTTCTTTTGACCATGGTTTTCAGGTAGTCCCAGAATTTTTACATTGTCTCTCCTGATTCTATTTTCCAGGTCAGTTGTTTTTCCAATAAGATATTTCACATTATCTTCCATTTTTCGAATCTGCGCGGTATGTTCTGAGATATCTGTCTTTCTCATAAAGTCCTTAGCGTCCATCCGTACCATTCCAGTTTTGAAAGATCTATTTTCTTCAGTGAGCTTTTGAATCTCCTTTTCCATTTGGTTAATTCTGCTTTTGAAAGCATTCTTCTCCTCATTGGCCCCTTGCACCTCCCTTGCCAGCTGAGTTAGGCTAGTTCTCAAGGTGCCAATTTCTTCAAGAATTTTTTGGTTCTCCTTTAGCAGGGAGCTGATCTGCTTTTCGTGCTTCTCCCTCATCCTTCTCATTTCCCTTCCCAGTCTTTCCTCCACCTCTCTAACTTGATTTTCAAAATTCCTCTTGAGCTCTTCCATGGCCCGAGCCCATTGGGTGGGCTGGGACACAGAATCCTCGATTTCTGTGTCTTTGCCTGATGGCAAGCATTGTTCCTCCCCATCAGAAAGGAAGGGAGGAAGTGTCTTTTCTCAGGTAAAGTACCCTTCAATAGTTTTATTTCTTTTCCCTTTTCTTGCCATTTTCTCCAACCAGTGGCCTGACCTCTGCATGTTCTCCTCACACCCACCTTGCCTCCTGGTCTTCCCAGCCAGTGTTTGGGGACTGAGATTCAAATGCTGCTTCCTGCCTTAGGATTTTTGGCGGGGGCAGGGCTGTTATTCAGTGTAAGAATTAAGTTCAGGTGGTCAGGGGCAGGGCTGCCTCTCAGGCATAGTTCCCTCTGGGGGTTTATGCACAGACCTTCCACAATGGATCCAGGCTCCCTTCCGTTTGGGGAGCCCCCGTCCGCAGCCGCCTCTCAGCCCCCACCTCCCGGGGGGGCCCGAGCCTTGGGGACACCCCACTCCCCTCTCAACCCGCCAAAGAGACTCTCTCACCCACCCCCGTCAGTCACCTGTTGGTGGGGGGGCCCGTGCCGCCACTGAAGATCCCGCCCCCGGAGCCCTCTCAGATCTGTGCCTCTCGGAGCCGTGGCCGCCGCCGCCGCCGCCGCAGGTCCGTGCTGGGCTCCGTGTCTGCAGCGCGACGGACCTTTTGCGAGAGGTTTGCAGGTCCCTCTGTGGGTGGGGGGCCCCGCGTGGCCGCTGGAGATCCCGTCCCCGTAGCCCTCTCGGATCTCCTCCCCTCAGTGTCGCGGCCGCGGCAGGGCCGCACTCAGCTCCCCGTCCCGGCACCCAGTCTGCAACGCAAAGGACCCCCCGCGAGAGGTCTGCAGGTCTCTCCGGAGCAGAAATCTCCCTCGCTCCAATATTCCATGGTCTCTGGGTGCAGAATTCGCCCTGGCTTGGTCCCCTCTAGCCGTTCTGTGGTTTGTGTGTTCGGAGCTATGTGTATGTGCGTCTTTCTACTTCGGCATCTTGGCTCCGCCCTGTTCTTGATGTATTTTGACAACTATCTATAGAATTCCCCAGAGCCAGTTTCATGACTACAACTTTAGTGCACTATTTTTATTCATCAGTCCATTCATACTTATTTGTTTAGTCCTCCAAAAAACATTTATTAAGTTCTCATCATACATGAGGCATTATGGTAGCTGGACAACTATTTTAATATTGTGTTATGTATTGCATTCAAGGGACTGTGATAATGAAAAATTTATCATTCAAAAGGAAAATATCTTAGCAACTATATCTAATTATTAGGATCATAAAAACACGATATCCTTTAATCACCTGAAATCTATTTAGTTCATTTTTATCACTTCATTAATAGCATATTATCATACTTTTAAGGTCTCCTCCACTTTATCATACCTTTAAAAACAAACCACACTTTCTTACAGTGTCCTATAAATGATTGCTGTGCATTTATTTTATAAGGAACCACTTTAGCCATCACACATAATTACTAAAAGATGTGGCCAGACTACCTAATAACTCATACAATATCCTATCATAGTCTTTACCTATTTCTCTTTCTTTCTCTTCACACACTCTCTTCATTTCTATTTTGTTATCATTGCTTGGGTAGATGATATTTACCAAATATATACTCAAAAATATATAAGGCAAAGAACAAATCTTAGAAACAACCAATAATTTTATTTAAAAAAGACAACAATGAGACAAAATTCATGGGATATAGTCAAAGAAGTTTTTAGGGGAAAATTTATTTCTCTAAACTTTTACATGAACAAAATAGAAAAGGATCAGTGAATAGGGCATGCAGTGAAAAACAAAAGACAAAATTGTCATTTCATTTCCCAATCTTCCCTTTACTGGTCTTATTTGAGTTTTACAATCCTTATCTTTGGGGAATTGAAAAAGAAAACTTAATCCTCGTCCTTATACATAATTGTTTCATCAGTTTTCAGTCAGTCAATTGTTAAATAAACATTTATTAAGCATTTTCTGTGTCAGGCACTGTTCTAAGTACTGGAGACACAAATAAAGGCAAAAGGTAGTTCCTGCTCTCAAGAAGTTCATAATCCAATTAGGGAGATAAAATACAAACAAACTGTACATGAAAAATTTGGAAATAATAAACAGAGGGAAAGCATATTCCCAAACATAACCCATTAATTAAGCTAAAATACCTGTTAGTAGCTTTTTGGTCAGTAATTAACTGATCAGTTTAACTCAAATAGTCAGACTAGTGTGACATTTTACATGCTGCATTGATAATAATATGATATTAGGAAACTAAAAGTAAGGCCCTAAGCACACTGAGCAAAGAACATAATATAACAGAGATCTGGATTTGGACTCAAGAAAACTTGAATTTGAGTCCCTCTTAGACACTTATCAGCTGTATGGCACTAGACAAATCACTTTATAATGTGTGACTCAGCTTTCTCATTTGCTAAATGATGGATTGTTCTTGACGCAGCCCTATATCTATGACCTTCTCTCTTTGTTAAGGTTTTATTGGAGGACAAAGACAAGAGTCATCTATGATAAGAAGACATGGGTAGATGGCATTTTACCTCATTTGTGGGAAGTGGTCATCCCAATAAGATCGTAGAAGTACTGAAGTTTTAGAGAAGAAACACTCATTTATGTGTGTTGACAATGTCTATGTCTCACATTCAGCCAGTCATACAATGCTATCTCATATTAATTCAGTCATCAACTTATTTGAATACTAATTATGAAATGAAAGCATAATGTTATCCCACTTGGACTAGATGGAAATTCAGAGAAAATTATTTGCCCTATACATGAGTTAATAGCAGAATAACATTTATTACTTCAGTGAGTTAATAATTTAGCTCACTGACAAGATTATCCATTGTCAATATTATTTGCTTTAGATAAGACAAATGAGGAACAGTCAGAGAAGAGGAATTTACATTAGCTATAGCTCATCCCAGATTATTATGAGTAATGAAACCTTTAAAGTGGCTGCATATATTTGTATTATTGTGTTGTATTTGAAGTATTGTACTATTAGAAATTCTAATAATAGAAAATAATGTTGTTTCCAATGCTATGGAAATAGGCAACTCAAACTAAAAAAAAAAAAAAAAGCATCCATTTTAAAAGAATTACTTATTCACACTAATTGAGACACTACTATAAAGGAGATTTTGTTTTAAGGAAACTCCTGCCCTATGATTCTACTGTTTTTGTTATTTGTTGCCCACTCCCTATATCATCTATATCCAATTCTACCCTTAATTCAGGTCATTTCCCAAAGATCTTTTCAAATAGCTTTGCCTTATCTTCTTTTACAGTTCTTAAACTATAATTAAATCAACTCTGCCATTGATCTTGGAAAGGAAATGAATTCCACTATACTTTAATACCTTTTTCATTTAAAAGTAATAATAACTGCAAACTAGGTGAGCTATGGTCCTTATAAAAATAAGACTAAGCTTCAGATCTTTTAATGAAAAGCATGTATGGAAAGAGAAAAATTAATGTAATAGGACAAAAAACTAATGAGGTCAAGAGTAACAATAAGATGACAAATCCAAATTGTGAGAATGATAGCAATGAAAGAAACTTTTAGGAAATCTATCAATAGATCAGAATGAGGTCCATGAATAATATAGCAGCAAAAAACAATTTAAAAAACCCAACAATGGGGAAACTATAGTTAGAGAAAAAAAGAAAATAATCCTGAAATGAAGGGTAATCTCAGCATGCTTTATAAAGCAAAAGGGCCAAGAATACTATTCAAAAGAAATTCTTTAAGAAAAAATACCCAGGAGACCTACTTGTAAGATTTTGAAGTTTAAAGACAGGATTTTACAAATGTGCAATAAAAAAGGAGAAATGACATTTAGAGACACCTTCAGACCTTGACCTTTCTGACTTTGGAAAAGATAGGAGATTGAGGGAAATTTCTACAAACTTAATAGAAAAGCAATCACTCCCTTAAGTACAGTACAGTAGGCTAAGCACTCTTTCCCCTTTGAAAGCACAACAATATTTTAAGACTTCAAGGACCTGAAATTGTTTATCAATAAAGCACCACAAGAGGCAGATAAAGCCATTCGTAAGAGATAAAAAAAATTAAAACATCAAGGAAAGTGAAGATGAATATTAAAAAATAACATCAATAAGTAAATTAGAAAACATATTTTGAAACTTGATAAATAAAAAAAATATGGAGTTTCTTAAAGTTTCTCAGATTGCCAAAGTAGAAAAATAGGTAGAGGTGGCAGCAGGAATTGAAGAAGGAAGAAGCAAAATGTACTTTCCTCCTTCTAAATAAATCTCCACATTTCCCATGGTATTTGAAAGATGACAATAATAATAATTAATAAAAAAGGTGTGTTAAAACATGTTGATGTTTTAAAATAGTTTAAAAAATGGGTAGATTAGATAACTTCTCAGTAGAAAGTAAGCTCCTTGAAGGCAGAGATTGTCCTCTATACCCCAAGTACCAAGCAGTGTCTGGTACATTGCAAGTGCTTGATAAACACATATTGGACAGCTATGCATCAGGAAGGTCTAGTTTAAAAGAAAATGACTTAAAAATACAGATAAATCATATAAATGAACAGAGAAAGCAAAGAGTAACAACACTAAAAGAGGATAATAGTAATAAATTACATCTATTTTATTATAGGGTTATTGTATTTATTGTAGGGTTTACAAAATGAATTTTATATATAATCTCATTTTATCCTTCCAACAATCCTTAAAATAGGTACTGCAAGCATTATTATTCCTACCTTATAGATGTGGAAACTGAGATTCAGAGATTGCATTAATTCTCCAAGATCTGACAGGTAATAAGTGGAGGAACTGGAATTCAAGCCCAGATTTCCTGCCTTCAAATTTAATTTTTTTCAACATATCTTATTGCCTTTCACTAGAATCATATAAAGAGGATTCCTTAGCAAAGCAAAATAATGGAAAAAAGTAGGTTAAATAAATACAGTCTATATAATATAAGGAAAGAGACAGATCATGGTGTAGTGCATACAGGATCAGCCACAAAGTCAGAAATATATAAATTAAATTCCTTCCTCTGATACACACAGCAACAGTGTGACCATGGACAAGTAATTTTACTTTTCAGTGCTCCAGGCAATGTTGGAAGATTTTTAAGCTACGGAAAATTTGTTAATTCATATTGGTGGAAACACTTGCCAAACTGAAAATTCATTATACCAATGCAATTAGATATCCGGGCTACCAAAAAGGAAAATCTTTTGCGAATAAATTATAGGAGAGAAGGTTGTTAGGAATTCAAAAGGAAATGGAGATACAATCGTGGTTTGGTTTCTCTACATTCAACATCAGGTCAAGCAGATAAAGAGTGAAAAATAAATAATGAATAAATAAATAAAGCTTTACAATTAAATACAAAAGAACTAGCTGACATGAAGTGATTGATGATTAAGAAACAAATTCCCTTTTTTAAATGCATATAGACCATTAGTGTAAATTTGTCATTTGAACAAAGATACATTCGCTAAATAAAAAAATCTATATATCACACTCTCAAAGTACAGCACAATAAAATTAAAAATAAACAAAAAATTCAACAAGAAGTCGTTATGGGAAAGGTGCTGTGTTGGCCCAGGAGTTGCAAAGTAAAAAGCAAGGTCAGGGCCTCAAGGAGCCTTTCTTCTCCTGAAGGGATGAAGACTTGGATATCCCTCCAAATAAGTATAATGTAAAGTAAATTGAGAAGTGAGAGAATAGTAGCAAATGGGGGAGTCAGAGATGGCAGGTGGCTCTTGAGGGGAGCTTTGAAGGAAATTAAAATTATAAAAAGGGGAAGTAGAGTTTGGAGGTTATTTCATGCAGGGAGAATGACATCTGCAAAAACCTAGAGATAGGGGATAGACTGCCATGTTAGATAACAGATAGTAGTAGTCTTAGCCTGTCCGTAGTGTTCATGAAGAAGAGCTATATGAACTAAGGCTATAAGGACAAGTTAAAGCCAGGTTATCCTAGGTTTTTATTATTTGTAATTTTAAAATATTTTATGTTTGTTTAATATTATAATTTCCTATAGCACCTCTGACCTATGCCATAATTAACACATAGATGTTTTCTTTTTCAATATAAGAAATGAAAAAAAAAGAAGGAAAAGAAGAGAAGCTGGGCCAACACAACATCTTTCACAAAATGACTTCATGCTGAATTTTTTGTTTATTTTGAATTTTATTGTGTTGTGTTTTGAGAGTATGACAAGGAGAATTTATAGCTTTTTGTATCTTATAAAGTTTGAAATCATGTGTAATATACAGTAATTGTGGAACTCTGCCCCTGTATCTGCAAGTGGAATGAATAGTGTTTTTCTTGTCAAATTATTTCTTTCTTATCATTCTTTCCTTTACAATGTTGCAATGTTCAATTTTGATTGTGTATGTTTTTGTGTGTGCACATGCACACAGATATGGTGGGGGGAAATTTTTTATTCCACTTACATTGCTCTAGTCAATAAAGTTATGAAGTAATTGATATAAATAAAGTCTAATTTTTTGAGGTATAGTATTCTTAAATATATTACAAGAAAATTGATAACTAAGAGGAAATTAATAAGTACATGCCAAATTCTAAATGCAAATGATAAATAGCAAATAGAAACATTAGTTTAAAAATAGAATATGAATACGTTAAGCAAATAAAAATAAGAAAAATATCATAAATGATTTAAAGATATATGACCACAATAGATTCAATGAAATATTTTCTCCCTCCAAACTTTCAAAGAACAAATAATTCTCTCAAAGTAAAAAAGAACGATACCTTGCCAACTCATTTGATGAGTAAAATGTGGCTGATTGCCCAAAACATAACAGTAAAAATGTTTTGACCTCTTCCATAACGACAAAATAAATGAAAATCACAATTCCACTTCACTTATGAACATAGCCACAAGAAAATCTTAGTAAATGGAATTCAAGGCCATATTAAAAGAATTACCCACTATAATCAAGCAAGATTTATTTAGAACATGAAAATAAAATTTGCAACAAATAAACCTAATATAAAAAAATTGCCTTTAGCTATTTGAATAGTGAATATGCTTTGTTGTTGTTGGTTTTTTCTCATGGAAATATTTGATTTGGCTTTCTTTTACTATTATCAGATTTGCTGTCACTATTCACCTTGTTTCTCTGTTTTAGTGTTGGGTGATAAAAACCTAATGTGAAATGATCTCTGCCTTTGGTTTAATGCTGTCATCAAAATGTTATACCTCATACTTGAAAGTTCCCTTAGGACAGTACAATTTAAAGAAAAGTGAGGCTGATTTATTTCTTAAATATTTTCTCCTTCCATTTAAGCTGTGACTAGAACATCTGTAATGTGGCAGTAGCTGTCCCCTTACATGAAAAGTCTAAATTACCCAGCCATATTTATTTGCAATAATAATAGAGCACTGAAAAAAAAACATAACTGGTATGTGTAAGAGGAAATTTCTGCTCCTTTCGATGAGGGTGTATTAAGAACCTGCTGCTGTGATAGGAAGCAATAAAAAGATCTCAAACCCTCTGTCATAAAGCAAATAAAGAGTGTTTCTGTAAAGTTTTTTTATTATAAATATTTATTATTTCAAACTCACTTCTAGAGGTCTGATGAAGCTAGTTTGCAACTATCAGCCTTGCAGGTGTAGAAAGACTCACTTTCAGTATAGCAAGCTAGTCTAATCACATACCAGGTTATTTAGGGATAACAGCTGCCTTATTGTCTAGCATTGACTATGGATCTACTCAGCATGCCTGCAGAGTTATGTTTAGTTATATAAATATCAACTTGATTTAGACAGGCAGAAAGTAGATGAACACTCACATATCTTAAGCTTTACTATTCAACACAATTCCAAGAATTTATGATAAAGAATTTTCATACATTTTAAAATTGTCAGTTTTTTTAAGGAAAACTATATTCACCAGTGAGATTGTGACTGACCTTTGTATGTCCTGATTTCCTGATCTCTATCTTTTTAGCCAACAGAGTTTTGCAGTTATGAATTGCCCAGTGTACCAACAATGTTTCCAGAACCATACCACCAATTATACCCTTACAAATACCTTATATCCATCACCGAACACAGAGATTAGTGCTGAGTCAACGATGATTTTAACTTGGCTGTGACACTGGATTTGTTCTGCATTCTTTCCGATAAGATGGAAAGTTAGTTGTAATCCTCACAACAGACCAATTGAATAATACTGAACTGTAAAATTAAAAGTTTAAAGTATCATTTCTATATAAGGCTGTGATGAGATGCTTCAATATTAAGTTGGAGACTTCAGTCGTTTCCTCTTGTTTTTTGAAACCTATCTGAGAATTACATGAGATCTGCTTGGAAAATTAAAATACACTATTATGCAAAAATGTAATATTATATGTTGATATATGAAATCCTTGTGTTCAACAAATATGTATTGAGTACTTCTTATTTGCAAAAAAATTACTACTATGCTAGCCACCTCTACATACTGAAATACATTGATTTATTTTCATACTTCAGTAAAAAGCTTGAAATCCATCAATGTCTTCTCATCTTTCACTACATTCATTTAAGTCCTTTTATAGATTGTTGATACGGAATTTCCCTAATGCACTGATGGGCTTCTTTTGACTTAATATTTCATAGATGATCATGCAATACTTGGGTTATCTGTGATCTCTCATTCCCATTATGTGAGTGGTCCATTTTTTCTATTCCTACATGTCCTTAAAAGTGACTTTTATGTCAGTTCTTATGGGCAATCATTATTGGTTTGGGGATTTTGAACTTCACTCTCTCATTTTAAAGATGAGAATACTGAAATCCAGAAAGAAAGATGTGGTTTGCCAGTGATCATAATGAACATGAGTAGTAAATTGCAAATTTTCCTCCTGGTTTTCTACTTCAGGTACATCTCTTTCATTATAATAAGATGCCTCCTAAGATTATCTGTGAGGACAGAAGAATTAAAACCTATGTAGTAATAGGTCATGATTTACTTACACTCCCTATACATTTCCCATTGTCTATCTTTTTTGTACATCTGAGACATGTTATTTTGTGACTTATAGCTGCATAACAGTATTAACTGAATTTTGACTTTTTATTGTTCTTCTGCAGTACTTATCTAAGATATCTAAACTTATCTACCATATTAATATATTCAATTGGGAAAAGTTTAACAAAATGAATAAAAACACAAGAGAACATAGATAATGATACAAAGTGATTTTCTAAGTCAATATGTGACCTGTAAGCATCTTTAAATACGATTTTGCCAGGCCTAGAGGCATGTGGGCTACCCGAGTCTTCTTACCTCACCTCCCAAGGTCTTCGGCTGGCCAAGCCGGATGCTCGTATGAGAGAAAGGACGTTCCAGAGTCGAACAAGGGTTGAGCTTTATTCAGGGTTCTGGTTACAAGTACAGGGGAAATTCTTCCTTAGGAGGGAGAGAGAAAGATCTCCCAAGGAGGCAAAGATCTTACAATAAGAGATTGGAAGTAGAAGTATAAGTGGGGGGAGAGGGGGAGGCGAGAGCGGAGAGAGGAAAAGCGGAGCCTTCTGTCCTCACACGTGGCCCCTCCGCCCAAGAGAACTTTCAGGCTTTCCTGACCCTACTTAAGCTCTCCCGTCACGTAGTTTGCACATCAATACCGAGCCTGTTAGGTAACAACAGGTGTGCTCCAATCCGGGACAATCTCGAGGGTGGGGAGAGCTCTCTCCCATCACGTTTCTCACGGGAAGAGGCGGAAATACACAAGATAGCTCGGTTCACCTCGATTCCCAGTCGTTTCCTGGGAGGGCCTCGTGAGAACTCTAAGATTTAGAAGTTCCCACCTTTACCCGCCCGAGACCGCCCACATGGAATTGAGCTTCTAATCCCAGCATCTCCCCTTCTTTGTTTTGCGCGGTGCGCACATGGCTCTAGAGCAAATAGTGGCTGAAGGCTGAGTGGATTAGGAAGGCCTTTAGCATATGAGTACCCCACAACAAGAACTTCATTTACACAGAAATCTGCAGCTAGCACAACTGACAAAGAGAGGCATCAAATAAAACAAAGATGAAGCTAAATGGCTGAGTTACAGCAAGAGAAAGGGCAATCACTAATTCCAAAGCATATTCTAAGAGAAGCAGCTAGTGCTGGCGCCTTACACATCACCACCCCCTCAGTCATGCAAATGGATCTCAACGGCCAAGCCTGAATGGCCAAGCCTGTGGTATTCAGGCAAAAAGTTGGTCATCCCCCAAACAGTTGGTCACCCCTTCCCCCCCCCAATGTCCTGGGTTTGTGATATCAAAGTCCTCCTTCAGCCGCTGGAAAGAGATGCCTAGATGGAGTGGTCAGCAATGTCAGTGGTTGCGATGAGTGCTGCTTCCTCTCTGGGCAGCAAGGTTAAAGCTGTTAGCAGCAGACTCAGGTGGTGCATGATCCTTCTCCGGGGTCTCCGGGCTCTCCGGGGTCTCCGCCTCCTGCGTCTCCGCCATCTCCGACACCGGTTTCCACCTACGGATCCTTCTAATGGGAATCCACGCATCCCCTTTTCCTGTGGAGACACAAACATACCCTGGACCCCATATTAGTATCTTATACGGACCTTTCCATTTCCCTGAGGCCATATCCTTTACCATGGCCCATGTGTCCTTATTTCCAGCCTGGGTATTACTTTCCTTGCGGAGTTGTCGTGGAATAGTCACAAAATGTCTCATAGCTGGAGTAGTATGTGAATTTTTTGAGACAGCTGTATCAAGCTCTGATTGTATTAGGCAATCTCTTAATCTCCCCCTTTTTTGTTTAGCGAGAATCGCCTTTAAGGTGAAATTGATAAGGCTGCATACTGGCTGTTTATTTTGGTATAGCTGCTGGCAGGTGCTCACAAATGCTTGATTAACATCTGTAAGGAAACTGAATTTCCCGGATTTTTTCTTTATAACAAACACAGGAGCATTCCAGGGTGACTGTGATGGCTCTATATTTCCTTTTTCTAATTGCTCCTTAACCAATAGTTGTAGTGCCTGGAGTTTTTCTGGAGTCAGGGGCCATTGCTCCACCCAAATCGGGGTGTGTGACTTCCAATTCAAGGGTGGGGACTCCAGTGCAACTGCAATGGCCCTTACTAAAAATTTGATAGCCTCATCCCCAGGCGGCTCATGATGTCTCTGCCCCAGATGTTAAAACTAAGTCCTGGAATCACCAACGGCCATACGGTCCCTTGGCGATCCTCTGCCTCCCACTTTACTGGGTGCATTGTCTCTAAGGTAGTTTGGCACCCACCTATTCCCCACACTGGTCTCTGGCTTTCTTTGAGCTTCCAGTGCCGGGGTACTGAGCGACCGCTAAGGCAGGTCCTATCCGCTCCAGTATCAAGGAGGCCAGTCATGGGAATTCCATTGAGCCAGATTGTACACTCAGGTCTATTCTGTCCTATTTCCTTTAGTAACTGGATTTGAACTGAGTGCTTTAAGGGAATGGCAATAGCTATGGGAAGCTGATTGTCTATATGAGCCAGCTTGGCTACCACATCGGAGCATGGAAGTGCTGTGGTGCCAGTGGGATAAACTCCTGTATATATAACTACGGGTGCATGAGAGGGGTTCTGTAATATCAGGGATTCCTCCTGTATGGGGTCTCTCAGGTGAATCATAGTAAACTGATGAGCTGCAAGCTGGCACTTATCTAAGCTGTAAAGGTGTTGCATTCCTTCCTCTGGCCCCATAATCTCCTGTATTCTCCCTCCAAGGGGCCGTCCCGATTCTCTGCCAAAGGGTACACTTTTGGGACCCTCGAGGGGCCCCTCACCCTGTTTCCCGACTTCCTACATTGTCTAGCTAGGTGACCTGGCTTTCCACATGAAAAACAAGGGTCCTGGCCCCTCCCTGTACTTATTTCTTTCTTACACTCTTTCTTAAGGTGTCCGGGTTTTCCGCAGTTAAAACATTTTTTCTCCAAAGAGATATTACTTAAGGCTGCGGCCAGGTACTTCCCTTGCACCTGTGCCAAGTAGACCTGACTTCCTACCCTTTCACATCTCTGTATCATTTCTTCAACAGATGCATTCTTTGGCAGTCCCAGCATTGCCTTTTTGCAGTCATGATTACAATTCTGCCACAGCAATGTCTTTAACACTATCTCTGTCCCTTGATTCTCCTCTCCCATGTCTCAGCCTACTGCCTCCTGCAGCCTGGCCACAAAATTAGTAAATGGCTCATTGTTTCCTTGCATACTCCTAGTCAAGGGAAACTCTCTCTCTTTCTTAGAGGCTATAACCTTCCAGGTGGCAATAGCCATTCCAGCAATCAAGACATAATCTGCGGCCGAGTACTGTAATTGATTTCCTGTAGCCTCAAACTGCCCTGTTCCTGTAAATCGCTGATAAGCCTGGGGGGCCTGAGCCCCCAGCCCACTGGTAGTGCTCTTTACCCTCTGAGAAAATTCTGATACCCAAATCACATTCTTCCCAGGGGTAAGGCAGGCTCTAGCTAAGCTCTTCCAGTCATTAGGAGTCAGAACGAACTGACCACTGAGAGTCTCAAGCATGGCTATGACAAAGGGTGAATTAGGGCCATGCTTGGTACAAGCCGCTTTGAGAGTCGCTACTCTCTTCCACTCTATAGGTATGTGGCTCCTCCGAACCCCACCGGGGACACTGGGGTCCACTATTTCTAGCACAAGAAATGTCCTTACGTCTTCTCCATTCTCTATAGCCTTTCGTATTCCCTTTTCCAAACTGGACTGTGGCTCTGGACTGTCTGACCAATGGAGCATGCTATAAGGAGGCGCAGAGGGAAGACACGGCGTATGCTCCCCTGCTTCGCCTTTCCCATCAGCTAGATGGATCTCCGAATCTATTTTTTCTCTACATTCCTTAACTTTCTGCTTACCAGGGTTCTCTCCTCCCCTCTCTCTGCTTCCACTCTCATTCCAATCCCGCCCTGGCCTCTCTGGCCCTTCCAAAAGGCTCTTAATTACACCGAATATCAGGAAATCTACATCCTCCAGCTCCCCGGGGCATTGTTGCTCAAAAGCGGTCATTTGTTCTCCGACCGCTCCCCATCTTTCTCTTGATATTCCTGTCTGCTCGAGCCAAGGAGAAACTTTCCAAATCCTTTTACAAAATTCTCGGAGGTCGTTTAACTCTATAGTGACCCCCGCCTCCCTGCATTCCCTGTAAAGTATCTCAGCCCAGACCTCCTGTTCCTCTGGCTTTGTTACTGACAATTGATTCCCCATCCCTGCCCTTTTCCCATGGGTGTGGGAAGCTACTCTCACTCTTTCTCTCCTTCCGAATCTAGGATTCGGGACTCGCGTCTTTCACAGCCCCTTCCGGGTGTTCCCAGGCACCCAGGATATCTGTGCTCCTGTCCCCTGTTTGGAGATGCCAACTGCCAGGCCTAGAGGCCTGTGGGCTACCCGAGTCTTCTTACCTCACCTCCCGAGGTCTTCGGCTGGCCAAGCTGGATGCTCGTATGAGAGAAAGGACGTTCCAGAGTCAAACAAGGGTTGAGCTTTATTCAGGGTTCTGGTTACAAGTGCAGGGGAAATTCTTCCTTAGGAGGGAGAGAGAAAGATCTTCCAAGGAGGCAAAGATCTTACAATAAAAGATTGGAAGTAGAAGTGTAAGTGGGGAGAGAGGGGGAGGGGAGAGCGGAGAGAGGAAAAGCGGAGCCTTCTGTCCTCACACGTGGCCCCTCCGCCCAAGAGAACTTTCAGGCTTTCCTGACCCTACTTAAGCTCTCCCGTCACGTAGTTTGCACATCAATACCGAGCCTGTTAGGTAACAACAGGTGTGCTCCAATCCGGGACAATCTCGAGGGCGGGGAGAGCTCTCTCCCATCACGTTTCTCACGGGAAGAGGCGGAAATACACAAGATAGCTCAGTTCACCTCGATTCCCAGTCGTTTCCTGGGGGGGCCTCGTGAGAACTCTAAGATTTAGAAGTTCCCACCTTTACTCGCCCGAGACCGCCCACACGGAATTGAGCTTCTAATCCCAGCACGATTTTATGGCATTTTTACGTGAGTTTGACATCATTGATCTCCAACATCACAGTGTCCTATTTATATGACTATGAGGCATGAGAAGATTTTTGTAACTTTATCATAATGTTGTTCTAGAAATTGAATCTATTGCATCCCTTGTTTGGTTTTTGCTATTATATGAAAAAGGATTTCTAAATACATAATTAAAAACATAAAGAAATTAAGAACACTTTTGTACATAATGTTACTGGAATTACCCATTCTCCAAATCCTGACACTGAGTTTCCTCTTAATTCTTTGTTAAATTTAAGTTGTTGTTGTTGTTGTTGTTTTTTCTGGAAACTCTCCTCTCTGAAGCACAGCCCTTTCCATGTGGCACCTTATGTCATGCAAAGAATTGAAGAATGAGACTTAACCATTGTCACGTACTAACATAAGTGCATAAGCATTATGCAGTGAGAACAAACATTAACAGCAGGTAATTGGTACATACTAGATCAACACAGCCTTAAGATTGTGTGTGCATTGAAAGTCACATCTCTCCATGCAGAAGAAAAGAGCAAAGGGAATTGTCAAATGACAGAGAAATCATAAATATATCAGGATGCAGAAGATAAGGAGAAAAAAAGCACCCATAATCCTACAGATTGTTGTAGTCCTATGCAAATTGACCTTTCTCCTTACGGCTGGTTGCTTGCTTCACTTTTGATAACACAGGTTATTTTTGGAACATTTGAGGGTTCCAGAGTTGGAATGTTCATAGGACTATAATGCACCAGGGATCTCTTTCCACCATAGTGTTGGGATATTGCCTTGTACTATACAACAGCTTGAGATGGTGTGTTTCTATTGGAAATGGCTCCTTGCTGCTGGGGATAATATAGGTCTTTATATTATCGGGAAAACAGGGGGTTGTAAGTAAAGTGTCATCTGTGGACATCATGAGGGACCAGAGGATTTTTCTGACCAGAGGGGGAAGCCAAAACTGACCAAATTGAAACCTAGTTTAAATTAAGCTAATCTTATTTGAAAGTATTTTTTTAGATCTTCCTCTTCCTTATCTCACATATAGCATTGGGGTACAAGTAAATATCCTCATAGTACATACCAGGAATTTTTAAAGACATCAACTTAGCAAAGATGGTACTCCTAGAACACTTGGTAAATCACTAATTTGGCCAAAAAAATGACCCCAAATTCTTCTGTTTCTTAAGTATCCATTACAAAATATATGCCCATCAAAAAACACCAGTATAAAAGCACCCACTGTATTCAAGAAATTGTGCTAGGCCCTGGGGATACAAAGTTTAAAATGAATTTATATCCTATCAAAGTATCTAGATTAAAGGGAGTGAAAGATACAATGCAAAGTTATGATAGGAAGCGTAGTACATTGGCAAAGACTAATAGCCTAGGAGTCAGAAAAACTGGATTCATAATCTGTCTCACATACTAGTTTTGTGACCATGGACAAATCAATTATCTTCTCTGAAGTTTAGTTTTCTCTTCTGTAATTGGAGGATTATAATTAAACAAACAAACAAAGAAACACATTCTCACAGTTTTGTTTTGTTTTGTTTTGTTTTTTTTGTGAGGAGACCAGGTTTCAGTACTTTAAGTACTATAAGATGTGAGTTATCATTGTATTATTTGAAGATGCAGATTTTTCTGGTTGCATGACATCACAGAAGATTGTAGGACAACCTAGAATGAAGCTTTGACCACTCAAAAGGTTTTGACCTTGTTACAGGTGAATTTGGTCTAACGCCCCACACATGAAAATCCAAAGGAAGAATATCTATTAATCAGATTAGGACACACAAGCAGGTGGAAAAACTGTAGTGTTTGCATGTATATATGTATCTATTTAGATGCATATGCATGTGCATGTGCACATGAAATAATAATTACATGGAATAGACAGGCATAAATTCATCATCTGAGAGAACCAAATCAATGACATCATATATTATTTGCCATATGTGATTATGTGGATATGGATGAGATAGATAGTAATGACATTGAAGTCAAATAGCTCATTCAGAAACTGTGAAATTTCTTAATAATATTCTTGGTTGGTTATTGTCCTTCATTTTTGAAGAGGACCAAAATGACATCACCATGATAAAATGAAGTTTCTGTGTGTTCAGCTGTGACTGTTCAGACCAATATGAGCTCAGAAATGCTCTACCATAGATTGGGCAAAGATAGTTTCTATCCAAATTTGTGCAACCTATGTTTACTTTGTGCTGTCTCAATTCTGCTTTGCTCATAGAGCACAGCACCCTTTCTGATGTGGGCACACCATGCTGAGCAGCCCTGTGCCAGTGCCTGCCATGTTTCACAGTCAAATACAAAGTTCTTGAGAGAGACCTTGAGAGTGTACTTGTATCATTTCTTCTGGCCACCATGTGATTGCCTGCCCCATGCAAGTTCTCCATAAAATAGTCTTTTTGGCAAGCATACATTTTGCATTTGAACATTGTGGGTGGCCCATTGGAGTTGTGCTCTCTGAAGCATGGTTTGAATATTTGGCAGTTCAACTTAGGCAAGGATTTCAGTGTCTGGTACCTTATCCTGTCAGGTAATCCTCAGAATCCTCCTAAGACAGTTCAAATGGAAGTGATTCAGTTTTCGGCATGGCTCTGGTAGACTGTCCATGTTTCAGTCATATAACAATGAGGTCAGCACAACGGCTCTGTAGACCTTCAGTTTGGTAGTCTTCTCTCCCAAACTTTTTTGCTGAGACTCCCAAACACTGAGCTAGTTGTAGCAATGAGTGCATCAACCTCACGGCCAATGTGGACATCCCTGGAAAGTATACTGCCAAGGTAAGTGAACTTATCCACAGCATTCAAAACTTTTCCATTTGCTGTAACCAATGGTTTCATGTATAGATGTGTGGTGGTGGCTGATGGAGCACCTGTGTTTACTTGATGTTGATTATTAGGCCAAAATTAGCGTAGGCAGCAGAGAATAGATTCATACTTAGTTACATCTCAGCTTCAGAGGTTGCATTGAGTGCACAGTCATCTGCAAACAGAAAATCATGTTGACGCCCTCCACTTTGGTCTTGACTTGTAGCCTTTACAAATTGAAGAACTCACCATCAGTACGGTAGTTGACTGTATGTCAAATGTGGATACACATTTTTCTGGAGTAGGTGCAGTAAAGGGGAATTCCGTGAAGCTGGCATGGG
Source organism: Notamacropus eugenii (assembly GCF_028372415.1). NCBI lineage: Eukaryota > Metazoa > Chordata > Mammalia > Diprotodontia > Macropodidae > Notamacropus > Notamacropus eugenii. The sequence continues at coordinate 263,477,990 of NC_092876.1, forward strand.
TTTTGCAATCAAAACTAAGCTAGTCAGCAAGCTGGTATGCCTGCCAAAAGGAGCGAATGATAGATTCATGGCAATGCAATTGCCACTCACAGGAAGATGCCATGCCACCATCATGAGTGCCTGTGCTCCCACCATGATGAACCCCTGATGAGGTCAAAGAAAAATTTTATGAAGACCTAGAAATCCTTATAATCAATGTGCCAAGAGGATAAGTTTATTATTCTGGGTGACTTTAATGCTAGAGTAGGCTCAGACTACCAGACTTGACAGGGAGTCTTAGGGATGAATGAAATTGGAAACAGCAACAGCAATGGTCATTTGCTGCTGAAGACTTGTGCATCACATTTCCTTCTTATCACCAATGCCATTTTTCATTTACCTAAATGCAATAAAACTTCATGGATGAACCCTAGCAGCCAACATTGGCATCTAATAGACTATGTGATTATAAGGAGAAGAGACAGATGTGAGAGTGACAAAGGCAATGTGTGGTGCAGAGTGCTTCACTGATCATAGAGTTATCCTTTTTAAGCTAAATATTTGCATTCATCAAAAGTGCCTCCCCCGAGGCAAAATGACTACCAGAAGAATTGATGTCAAAAAATTAGAGCTCTTCTCTGAGCATGAACAGTCTGTTGCTAACTTGGAAGGAAAGTTGAGCCGACACATAGTTGGCAACAGTGGAGCAGAAAAGGAGTAAGTAGCTCTCAGAGATTTGGTGTACAGCGCTGCATTTGCACATCTGGGGTCAGAACAATATTGTAAAGTATAATAAAATGCCATCTATAGTAAGTGTACATGACATTTGTCATGTTATGTTGTGAAAACAGAAGGAATGAAACATTTGGTTTGCATCCACAATGAAAAAGTGAATTGGAGCAGTGAGGCAATGATATGGATCAATTATTGGCTTTGAAGAAGGAGTGAGGAATTTATTTCTACACTGAAGCATCTAAATTGCCTGTCTGGATAATAGCCTGCTCAGTGGCTAGATATTGGATATTCTTTCAATATAACTTTAGAAACAGCAAAGATTTTGCTCAATAAAATGATGAACTCATTGTCAAAATCTCCTAGAAATAATCACTATCTCCAAATCACTATCTCTATATGACAAAATCATTTTACAAATAGGACAAATGTTTGGAGGCAAGATTGATTAACAATTTGTATTAGGTAAAACTACTATTAATCAACATTCTATTTTTTATTGATATATATGGATTTAATTTCAATTAATGTAATAAGATGGGTGAGCCAGAACTATTTCTTATGGGGTATTATTTCTGGTGGCACAACTTGGTCAAAAAGGCCAGAAGTCAACTGTCTTTCACTGGAGCCAAGTAGCTATTGGTAGGGAACATTTAAAACAATTTTTTTCATATCAAGGTGACATGGGAACTATGTGCCAACTCTTAGGAGCTGCAGGTCTTGGAGGGAATGACAGCAAACCACTCTCAGGAAGAATAGGTGGAAGTGAATTATTATTCTTGAAAACTGTGGTATTTAGAAGCGGCCTGTATGACACTGCAAAGTACCATTAAGTTGCCATACTGATTTAGAACATGTAGAGCCATATATTTACAACTGGGAAATAGAAATTTCTTTTGAATAAGGCTGAGTACACACTATAGCCACACAGCAAATTCATAGTTTTGAAGTGTTGTTTCAGAAGAGGACAATGAACTGTGGCTAAAGAGAACTCATGGCCTCTGCCACTAATTATCTAAATGGTCCTGTATGAAGAATACTGTTCCAGGAGATTAATTTCCTGGTGAGTAGTTTTTATATTCCTGGATAGAGTGCTACAAGTATCTAACAAACTGTAGTGGCCTTAATCTTAATAAAACATAAGGGAGAGAACAACAGGAGAAAAAAAAAAAAACATATGACATTTTTGAAGGGTACTGAGGAATATTTAATGAGTAAAATATGTGTTATTGTTTCAGTCATGTCTGACTCTTCATAACCCCATTTGGGCTTTTCTTGGCAAATATAATGAAGCTGTCCTGAGAATAAGGCCTATTCCAAAATGTACAATAGAAGAAATCCAAGGACCAGATAGCAACATGGCACATCTATGACTCCAGATGGACTGATAAATGGACATTGGGAGTAGGTTACTAGGATACAATGGGATTTGTATCATGTTAATTATGATTATTAATTGATATTCATATTAATGATCATTATTGTATTCCTTCTGCCCTATGTTTCATGGCATTTATACTTAAGTTTTCTTGGTTACCTTGGCAACGCGTAAATCTCCCTTCTCAAGAAACCTTTGTAATTTCTCTAAGTAGTTTGATCTGTAGACTGATTTAATTAATTCTCATTATGAATATATGAAAAACCATATAGATAAGGTTTTTAGATAAGTGATCTACAGGAGGAGTGGGCTGTCATTCCCCCAAGATCAAAAGGGGGAAATTGAAATAAATGGGAGTATTCAAATAGAAAGTGTTAGTGAGAACTGAGTGAACCACATTGACTCTAACTTGTGACTTAATTCTGGATATATTTCAGTTCTCTTTCTATTAAATGTGGGTCTAGTCCAATTTCTGTTTTGTAAGAAAACTTTATCCAATTTTGGGAACTGTGAGGGAACTTTATTTTATTGTTTGAACCCAGCCCTGTAAGACTGAGGAACTAGCCCACCCTTACCAGCTGTTTAGAGACCCTTAACTAAGGACTTAGATTATATTGACCAGAAATACAATCATATTTGAAGACTGATACAATTTTTCTCACAGTTATAATGTTAAGTAACCTATATTTTCTTATCTGAAAACTGTTTAATTGTTTACATTGTTGTTTACCTGTTCCTTTGATTGAATAGACATTTGGAGGAGTAAGACACCACTTTTCCTGATTTCAGGGAATTGTGCCTATTTGCTCTCCTCCTCCCATCTTGTAAAGTTCCTAATCTTGTATTCAATTAGAAATCAGATTATCTAATTTTTGAATTGTGGTTTATTATATTCTATTGATTAACTGGTCCTATTTAAATTTTTTTAATTTAATTAAATGTAAAAATCTGTGTCCCTCTGTGTTTGGGTCCCATGCCAAAGTTGAGGTGTCTAATCTCTGTTGAGCAGCTGTCATGCATTGCTAAATAAATTGATATGCTCAGATCCTTTAACTTTTGTTTCCTCACTTATTCCAATTTTTATTAACCACAAATCCAGAAAATTCAGAAATTTGATGAAAAATGAAAATGTTAAAAAACAAACTGTGGAACAGTTAGTGTGGAACACTAATAAACTGTTGATGAAGATGCGAGTTTGTCAAGTCCTTCAGAAAAATTATTTGAAATTATGCTAACAAATGGATAAAATGTCCATTGACCTAAAACACTACTACCAGAGTTATTTCTGAATGAAGAAAGAAAGGTCCTGTTTGTCCTAAAAATATTTTCAGCACATTCTGAGATGATGGAATACTAGAAACAATGTAGATGCTCATCCAATGGGAAATGACTAAACAAATTCTGGCACATGAAATTAATGGGATATTATTTTGCCATGAGAATTGTGGGATATACCAAAATGAGAAAATAATCAGAATATATATAAGAAGATTCAGAGTAAAGTAGGCAAAACTATGAAAACTAATGTGCAAGAATACAAAAATAAAAATTGAAAGAATACCTGCAAAATGAAATAATATTATTATTGCCAATCTTGAATCTTGAGGGAATCTGGGAAATGATTTATTTCCCCTTCTGCAAAATTCAGAGATTATAAGTATGAAATATTGTATATGTTGTAAGAGAAGGATAACACATTGTCTAGTTTTGGTATACTCCTTTTTTAAACCTTTCTTCCATTTTTTCATTTGTTTACTTTTGTCCTAAGTGATGACTTTATGAGTAGGAAAAGGGGAGGATTAATTCAGAAGTTGGCATGATGTTAAAACAAAAAAAATTGAAAGAAGATAAAATAGACAATTATCACAAGCAGACATGTTTTCCTTTTACAAATATTAGTCACTCAGTAGTAAACATTCCTATGCCAGGGACTCAGACAAGTTATGGAGATACAAAGGAAAGCAAAATCATCTTCTCTAGAGTCAAGGAGTTCACATTCTAGTGGATTAGAGGCCAACAGTCATTCAATAAGCATTTATTAATATATTACTACTATATAGCAAGGCATTTTTCTAATTTATGATCATACAAAGAAGGCAAAGTCACAGACCTTGTACTGAGGTGATGATAAAAAGAATAATATCTAACTTTTATACAGTGCTTACCATGTATCAGGCATTGTGCTAAGTACTTTACAATCATTATCTCATTCCATCCTCATACCAGCCCTGGGAAGTAGATTATTATTCTCATTTTATATATGAAGAAACTGAGGCAAACAGACTTTATTGATTTGCCTACAGTGACATAGCTATTAAGTGTCTGAGGGCAGATCTGAATTCACATTGTCCAAACTCCAGGTCACCTAGCCGTCTATGAGTAGCTTATAATTGAGGTAAAATCATGAAAGAACTATGATATGTATATGTATATGTATATATATATATTCATATACATATGAATTATATAGTCTAAATGAGAGATAATTTCATTGGGAAGGCACTAGCAGTGAGGGTGGGAAGTGGAGACTAGGGAATTGTAAAGATCTCTTGTTGAGAGTACAAATAGAGTTGAGTTTTCAAAGAAGCCAATGAATCCAGGAGACCGAAGTGAGTAGGGAGGTGATCCCAGGCATGGGGGATACTCAGTGAAAAGACATGGTCAGAATGTGCCTAGACAAGAATTAGTAAGTAGGACAATGTTGCTAGATCAAAGAGCTTAGAAGGGAGTAAAGTATAACAGGACTGGAAATATGGGAAGGGGTTAGGCTGTGTAAAAATACAGAGGTATTTTTATTTGATCCAGGAGCTAATAGGAAACAACACTGAATTTCTGAAGTTCCAACAAAGGAGAGTGAGAAGTGGCTGGACAAGTAGGAGGAAAATTGCTAGATTACAATATTTTATTTTATTTTATTTTTTGCTTTTGATAGTGGTATCACATATGAAGAAATAAAAGCTTAGCTTTGTGTTATGTGTGCATTTCAGAGGAAAATGAGCTTAATTTAGAGTAAAAGGAATTGGGTTCAAAGCTTCCATATGTTACTTATTACTTGCGTGAAATTGGACTTGCCCTCTTTAGATCGTGTTTTCCTCATCTCTTAAATGAGCAAGCAGGTTGGACTAGATGACCTCGGTGAATCTTTCCAAATATAAATTTATGATACTATGATTTATTTTCATCAGTAATGAGACACATGTTATCTTTGTTGACCATTTTTGGCCTTTAGGTTTATAATCTTAAGTACTGTGTTTATCCCAATGTTTCCCTTTTGTTTTATTCTGAAGAGCTGCATAAATTTTCTTTTAAACTATTTATTTAATGACTAACTGGTTAACTAGTTCCCTCTGTGTTTCATTGCAAAATCCATTTTTCAAAGTGCCAATTTTCAAATCTGCTAGTGTGTTTTGTCTACAATAACAATTTGGCATTTTCAATAACAGACTGTAGACTAACCAAATCCTTTAATAAAAATAATTATAAAAGGTTTATAGCTTCGAACCATAATATTTAACTAAGCCTATATTATTATACATGCTAGTCCAGTGTATAATGAGAAATGAAATTGAAAATCTGCTACACGCGCCATATCTGAGTTCAAAACATACATGAGAACAAGGATGGCAGATGGCAGCTGAAGGCTCTTACGAGGTTTGATTGTCACTGAGACTCACTATACAATTTCAAAGGTAATGAGGAGATACACTCATGCCAATCAGAGGCTGAGAGGAGTCCCACCTAGTAACTTCTTTTCCTTTCTTTTCCACTTGAATAAAAGACACTATAGTATCTTTTGAAAAAAAAAAGTCTTAAAAGCTGAGCAAGAGGAAGACATGCACAATTCTTCATGTTTCTCAGTTTAGTTTTTGATGTCCCAATGCTCTTTCAGCATGAAAAGCAAGTTGTCCTTGTTAACACAGCATATTTAAATGTGTATTTCATATTTTTATCTTCAAAAAAAGTGTGGATTCCTTTTTCCTTTATTAATTTCAAATTGGCATCAGGATGAGGGAGGATGAGCTTTTCAGCTATAAAAAAGCGCCCTACTAAGTAGTAGAAAGGGCAGCTTTAATAGTAGTCAAATTTGGCCTTCTGTCATGCATTTACTACTACTGTGCATTGTAGTGAGGGAAGGGTGCATGGAGCTAAAAGAATTCAAAGTTTGTCCTGCACCATATCTGATTTCCCATGGAGAATCAAAGAAGATAGAGGAAAAAAATCTAATCAGCCTTTTAATGAAGGTAACATCATTTTCCCTCTTTATTCACCCTCTCCCTTCACTATACCACCTTTATTGCATGTGTGACTAAGCTATAACGATAATAATAACAAAATGGAATACATACAGAGTTTGTTCAAATAAGCAATAAAAAGTCTGGCTAAGTACCAGAATTTGAACTTCTGCTGACCTTTTGAAATGCTAAAAATGGGTCTCCACCACATACAGTCACTCAGGGAGGTCCAGTTTCTTGATTACCCTAGACAAGAGCTAGATTTTTAGAGTGCTCTCTTGAGCTCTGAAAAAAGGACAAGTATTGAAACACAGTTGTCATTGTTGCTTTTGGAAATAAAAAGAAAACTTGACCTTCAGAAGTTTTAGCCTATGCTTTATTGTCATTTTGGCCATTTGTGTCCCCATATGTTTTTGATCCTCATGGAATTTCAGAAGTTATTCTTCCTGAATGTCTCGGACTATACAAACCATAGTTGCATTATTGTGGTCAGTTTTGACTTTCTGTCTTCCCAGGAAAGGAGATATGGTGGCTGTATTTATGATATTCAATGCCTTTGTTACAAAAGAACTATCCTGTAAATAAAGATTATTTCAGACATCACTGAAACATGGTTTCAGCTGGAATAGAAGAGGTCAGCTATTTCTAAGCATACAAAAGTGCTACCCAGCTGTGTGAGACAAGGAATGACGTTTCAGGGAAAGGATGGAGAGAATTCAATTACTCTAGTCTTTGGATAATATTGAAGCAAATTTAAAGTGATAGTTCTTCCTTTTCCCACAAAGTGCTCCATTCTTCTGCTGTAAATCTGTGATGTTTACACACACACATACACATATATCTAAATTTATATAATTTTGTGTTTAAGTACATATATTCATGTGTGTATATGGTATGTTTGTGTGTGTGTGTGCGTGTGCCCAAGAATATCCTAGTAGCAGTGGAGGAAGAGACCATGTTTTCTTCCTTACCCCTGCCTCATACTGGTTGATGACTGGGCTGCTGAGTAAGCTGCAAATACCTAAAACAAGTCTAAAATTGGAAATAATAGAGCTCTGCATTTTAATGGCAAAGAGTGCTGGAAAGAACTAACAGAATAATTACTCCTTGAGACTACCACAGCACTTCCTTGGATGTCCTATAATCTGTTCTTTTCAGAGGTCAAACTAAGAAAAAAAAAATAGATAGAGGAGAGAGGGAAAATGGTAGAACACACAGGGAGGGTCAGGAGGAAACAAGCATTTAATATTTACTTACCACATACCTGGCACTTTTTTAAGCACTTTACAAATATCTCATTTGATCTTCACAACAGCCCTGTGAGGTAGATGTTATTATTATCCTCATTTTTCAGTAGAGGAAATTGAGACACATCACAGTTAAGAGACTTGCCCAGAGTCATGCAACCATTAAGCGTTAGAGTCTATGTTAGAACTCAGATCTTCCTAACTCCAGACCCAACATTCTACCCACTGGTCAATCTAGCTGCTACATAGCTTACTCACCATACCAGTTGTTTGTCTGCTTGACAAATTCTGCTCTAAAATTCCAAAGAAGGGGCAAAACACAATGATAGAATCCCACAAGTGGAAGTCTGGGCCAGTTGAAGAAGTGGGGTCATGACAATTTATACAGACAAGGAGAGAAATGTAAAACATACGGGTGGCAGTCTACTGATTCCTGTTGGGGAGGAAGTATGCTCTCCCAAGGTGCAAACTTCTTCTACCAACCCTCAGATGTTGGCAATTTAATATTCTTTTCTACATTTGTTTATGAGGTTTGTATGCCTTAATACATGGTCAATTTTAATGAAGGTGCCATGTGCAGCTGAGAAAAATGTACTCTTTCTATTTCCATTCAATTTTGTCCAGAGGCATTTCATATCTGACCTTCTAAAATTATATTCACCTCTGTAATTTCTTCCTTATCTGTTTTATGGTTAGTTGTATCTAGCTCTGAGAGCAAAAAGTTGAGGTTCCTCGCCTAATATGCTTTTACTCTGTATTTCCTACTGTAACTCTAACTTTTCCTTTAAGAATTTGGATGTTATGCTATTTGGTGCAAATATTCAGTATTGATACTACTTAATTGTTTATGGTAACTTTTAGAAAGGTATAGTTTCCTCTGTTTTGCCCCAATAATTAAACCTATTTTTTCTTTTGCTTGGTCTGAGATCATTAATACCTCTTTTACTTCAGCTGAAGCATAATAGATTTTGCTCCAACCCTTTCTTTTAATTCTATATATGTCTTTGTTTCTAGTTGTCTCTTTTAAACAACATATTGTTGAACTCTGATTTCTATTCCATTCTGCTTTGTGCTATAGTTTTATGGTTGAATTTGTACCATTCACATTCACAGTTTGTCCTTTCCTTCCCTTTTTCTTTCTTCCTTGTCTCTCCTCAAAAGTGTTATTGCTTCTGACCACATTTCCCAATCTGTCCTCCCTTTATTCACTTCCTCATATTCTTTTCTCTTATCCATTTCTCCTCCTACTTCCCAATTTGCTAAGGTAGATTTCCATACCTGGTAGTACTAACAATTTTGAAAAAAAAAATAGGAAAGACATTCCTACAAAATAATTTCTATGATACAAATACAGCCTTGATGCTTCAACTACTAAGAGTTAAAATAGAAAATATAAACCAGCCAGCAATAGAATCAAGGTGACAGAGTAGAAGAAGTCATCAAACTTGCTTTCCCAACATTATTGTCAAAAAAACCCCATTTAATTAATTTCTATACCTTTTTGCACCAATTTAGATAAAAGTGAGGTTCAGGTATGTCCCACTCCTCTCCCATTATCCACTTGACTGTTAAAGCTCCTCTTTGCATGCCTCTTTTTTGTTTGTTTTTGTTTAGTCATTTTTCAGTTATGTCTGACTCTTTTGGGTCTTCTTGGCAAAGATATCTGAGTGGTTTGCTATCTCTTTCTCCAGTTCATTTTACAGTTGAGGCACTGAAGCAAACAGGATTAAATGGAGTGCCCAGAGTCACACAGATAGTAAGTGTCTGAGGTCAGATTTGAACTCAGGTTCTTTTTATTCTATGCCTGGCATTCTATCCACTGCAGCACCTAGCTGGTTTTTTCATGTTATATTATTTCCCCATTCTTACTCTCTTTTCCCCTTTCATTAATGCATCCCTCTTTCTCACCCATCAATTAAAAAAATTCATCCCAACATAATTGAATCCCTACCATGTCCTCTCTTCAAGTGGAGTTCTTCTAACTGCCCTTAGGTGTTATATGCATCATCTTTCCTTATAGGAATGCAAAGAATTAAAACGTTACTGAGTCATTTATAACTTCTCTGTCATGTTTGCCTTTTTATGCTTCTCTTGAAGCTTGTATTTGAAAGTAAAAATTTTTATTTATTTCTAATCTTTTCATCAGTAATATACAAAAGTCTTATATTTCATTAAGTATCATTTTTTCCCCTGAAGGATTAAAATCAGTTTGGCTTGGTTATAGAGTCTTGGTTGTAATTCTGGCTCCTTTGTCATCTGGAAAATCATATTCTAACACCTCCATTCCTTTAACATGGTAATTGCTAAACTTGTGTGATCATGATTATGGATTCATGATATTTGAATAATTTCTTTCTAGCTACTTGGAATATATTCTTTTTAAATTTAAGACTACTGGACTTTGGCTATAACATTGCTGAGAGTTTTAATTCTAAAGCTTTCTTTTAGGAGGTGATTGGTGGATTTTTCCAATTTCTATGTGATCATTTGGTTCTAGGATATCAGGTCAGTTTTACTTTATAATTTCTTGGAATATGATATCTAGTCTCTTTCTTCGATCATTGCTCTAAGGAAGTCCAATATTTTTTATAGGATCTCCCAATGTATGTTCCAGGTCAGTTGCTTTTCTTATTAGATATTATGCATTTTCTTCTATTTTTTTCATTCTTTTGACCTTGTTTTAATGTTTCTTGATGTTTCATGGAGTCATTAACTTCCATTTGGCTAATTCTAATTTTTAAGGAATTGCTGCCTTCGGTGAGCTTTGATGCCTCTTTTTCAATTTGACTAATTCTACTGTCTAAGAGATTATTTCATCAGTGAAGTTTTGTACCTCTTTTACCTTTTGGACAATTTTTAAGGTATTTTCTTCAGTAATTTATTTTACTTCTTTGAAAAAGCTGTTAATTAACAACACTTTTAATTGTTATAATTTTCTTTCACCTGTCTCATTTCTTTTCACTATTTTTCCTCTATCATTTTACTTGATTTTTATTATTTTCATTTTTAAGGAATTTTTTTAGCCTTGTGTCAAATTAACATTTTTCTTTGAGGCTTCACTTTTGACATCATTTTCTTCTGAGTTTAAGTTTGGCTCTTCCCTGTCACCACTGTACCTTTTTATGTTCAAGTTCTGTTATTTTGTTGTTCCTTCATTTTTCTATTTTTTTTTTTTATTTTGAGCTTTATGTTAAGGTTGAGTTCTTTTCCCAGTGTTGGGATTAGAGAGGCCACCATCCCAAGCTTCAGGTTTTTTATGCTGTATTTTCAGAGATACTTCCTGTGGTTTGGAAGCTTTTAGTATTTCCAAAATGGTGTGACTTAAGGAGAAGTGTGGCCACTGCTCGATTGTAACATTGAGCAGTACTGCTCCTCAGGTCTCTTTGTGATTAAAAGCATTCTTCTCTACCTTAGAACTGTGACCCAGAAGTGGGTGTAGACAATAGCATTGCCAAATAGTATCCTGTCATGTGCTTGATGATAGAAAATGTACCCTGTAATCTCTTTTTTAACAGTTGCCTGATTTCCTCATTGACTCTGACTTGAGAGCTCTTGAAGTTTCTGCTACTGCTTTTGCTATCTCTAAAGCCCAACTACTGGTGTTGCCAGGATATGGGTTCCAGGACAGCTCTTAAAACATATTATAGACCTCTCTTTCTGACTTTAATTTTCTTGGACTGACAAATTTCTTACCCCACCCTTTTATTGGCTCTGCTGCTCCATAATTATATTAAAGACATGTTTAAATGTTTTTATTTTTTGTTTTACAGTAATGTTGGGAAAAGAAGTTTAATGGCTTCCTTTACTCTGTCATCTTGATTCTACTGCTGGCTGGTTTATATTTTCTGTTTTAACTGAAGCATCAAGGCTGTATTTGTATCAGAAAATATTTGGTAGAAATGTTTTTCCTATTTTTTTCAAAATTTGTAGTATTAGAATTAATTACTCCTTAAATGTGTCATAGTGCTTATAAATTTATCTGATCACAGGTTTCTGTCCTCCAACCTTACTTTAGGAATTTCAAGGATTTTTCAATTTCATTCTAAATTTTGATGAACTTATTATTTAGATAAATTTTTGTACCTTCTCTGTCCAGTTCTTCACTAATTTTCCAACTCTTTATTCCATAGCTCTCATTTTCCTCCCTTTTCTCCTCTAGCACTCTCATTTCATTTATGAAAGTAAGGCAAAATATTTAAAATTAATTTTAATATTTTGCATAATTTCTTCCAGGAATTCTAGTTGAACTTGTGCCCAAGCTATATTTTTCTTTGAAGTTTTGCCTGTGGATGCTTTTGAGTCATTCTCTACTTTTATGTTTGTGTCTTGAATCTTCCTATAACCAAAAAAGCTCATTCTGGTGAGATTCTTTTGTTTTCTCTCATTCTCCCAGTCTGCTTCTGGATATTGAACTTATGTTTGGGAAATCTTTGAGTTCTTTTGGAGAATATATCTGGGCTGAGTTTTTGTATTCTTGTCTCTCAGTGATCTTTTTCTTAAGGTGGTGGTGGTGGTGGTGATGGTTATTGAGTCCTATATTATACCAGGATATCAGGAACAGCACAGACACAGGACCTATGAGTTTTCAGTCCTTTCATTGTGGTCTGAACCAGGCAAAGTCTGATTATTTCCTTCTTGGTTAGAATTCTGAAAATTTCCAGTGAGGGCTTTGAAGAAGGAGTATGTTAAAATAATATCTTGTTCTGTTCCCCTAACCACTACTATCCTTTTTGGTTAGCAAAATAAGTTTGTAAGTAGTCAGCATAAAATGGTAATAGCAGGAAGAAAAAGAGATTGCAAAGGGGAACCTGAAAGCTTAATGAAAGCCTTCTCAAATAACAAAGGGACATAATTTATTAATTGTATCATATGTTAATTAAATCACATCCTGGTACCAGATGCTATATCAGGGTAAGCTATCTAATTTTTACTGTCAGGGCCTTTTGACTTATTTGTAAATCTCAGACAAGTTCCAGATATCAGCAGTAACAGTATCAGATCACCAAATGGTGATGTTAATTTTGTGTTGATGTAGACATGTTAACTTTAATGTTTGTCTGACAAATTTGAGAAGATTTGGATACGCTAATGAACCAACTCCAAGGTAGAGAAACGAGTTAGTCTGTTCTCCCCCCAAACTCATAAGAATAAGACCTCAAAATCCTGCCTCACCCCCATCATTTTTCAATCTCCATCAGGTCCATGCTGCTCAATGGTCCCAACTCTAACTTGTGATTTCATGAGTGATACTTTCTGCCTCTTTCCCTTTCCATCCTCTTCCTCAAAGGAGTTCTGTCTGCATTCCTTCATCATTCCATACCCCATCACTATACCATATGCCTCTGTATCCCTTTTGCTACTTGTCTTTGTAATCTCTGTGCTACTGACCCCCACACTCAGACACAGTTGTCTTATTCAACTGTGATGCCAATTTCCTTTGCTGTCATGATCTTTCCTGGTGAGTACTTAAAGCACCAGCTATGTCTGATCCAATTTTATAATTTCAAAATTAATTATCAATTCAAGGAGGAGGGAATGAGGGAGGGAGGAAAAGAGACAGAAATAGAGACAGAAGCAGAAACAGTCACAGGAAGAATAACCAAATTATCATTACCAAAAATTGAGGAGGTAGAATTAATATTTAATGGAAAGAAAATTGGTAAAATAATCAGTAACCATAAGGCTCAACTATGTGTCAACAAAAATAAAATTTTAAGTGCAAAATATTTCTTTTACAAGTATCAATTTATTTAATAAATAACAATTAGATGACCTGTACAGGAAATAGATACTCTAAACTATCAGATTATTTCAGGTTTATTTCAGGAATGTAAACACAAACATGTATATCTTTGTATGTGTGTGTATATATACATATATGTGAATGTGTGTATGTATATATGAATATATGAATGTGTATGTATGTATATGTTTGCATATATAAGTATGGCTGTATATATGTAGGTGTGTGTATATGCAAACATCCCCACACACATAAACACACATGTATGTGTATGTATATGTATATATATGTACATACACATGAATACATATATCAAGCCATAAGTACATGCACTAAGAATAATACTCTGGGTCTTACTGGTTTTTCAAGTGATTTCATTAAGCTGTCATCTAAAAGAGAGAAAGAATTTATGTTTTCAAATCTTTTCTGTAGACAGTCATGGTGCTAATATCCAAAGAAAAGTGAGAGATAACAGGATTTTCAAATAAATTATTGATATAACATGTTTTACAAAATGATAATGCTTAAAGAAATATATTAAAATTATTGTGTGAATTTTTTCAGGAATGCATTGATGGTTCATTACTCTAAAAACAGTATGCATTATTAATTTAAATCACATAAAACACAAGATTATTTATTGACAAAGAATTGTTTGGCGAAATATAGACTCAATTTATGTTATTAAAAAAACACTAAAAGGGCATTGGAATAAAAAGTCAATTTTCTGTGTGTATATGTGTGTGTGTGTGTGTGTGTGTGTGTGTGTTTTGAAAACTAAGATCTAGTTTTATTAAAATAGAGCAAAAAAGAATAGTTCAAGATTTTTTTTTAAATTGCTATAACAAAATAAGTACATATTTAATTAGAAGATATCAGAGGTAAAACAAGAATACCTAATGTCTCCATTTTTATTTGATACTATGATAGAAATGCTATATATAGCATCTATATATATAGAAATGCTATATAATGCTTATAACATTAAGACAAGAAAAAAAGTTGAAGAGCATACACAAAGAGAATGTAATATGATGGTATACTTAAGAAACTCACAAAATTCAACATCATAGAATAAAAAGTCTAAGACTCTTTAAGTACTTATTAACTGTCAGGCATTGTGCTAAATGATGGGGATATAAAAGTAAGTAAAAAAAAAGATAAGCCCTGAACACAACGAGCTTGTATTCTGAACTGATTCAGTCAGTAAAACATTACTTAGAGTAAAAATGAACCCTAGGAAAATAATATAACTGAAAACACCACCAAATAAAATAATAAAGACTAAAATGCGTTCCTTTGGACATGTGAAAAATGCCAGTTCCCTCCTCTTGATGGTAGCATAAAGTGTGTATGCATGGGTTAGATGGTGCTACTAATAGATATTTAACATTTCTAACTACATTATTTAAGCACTTTGACCAACCAAGATATTAGAGTTTTAAGTTAGAATATGGAAAACTTTTTCCTAATTGATATAGACTTGAGATATTACATATTATTGCCATTTATCCATGGCATTTTGTGTTTATTAAGAATAATTTTCATGCTGAAAGAAAGTATTGTTTTCCATGTTGCTATCAAAGTGTTATTCTGTGCATAAGTCCTGCTGCTAAGTTCATTGAAATAATTTGATCTATATGCAAACAGTAAGTTTGTAGGTGGTGGAGAGGCGTGCTGCTTAAACGAGGTAAAAATCCTTTTCCTTCATGACTTATTTTCTAAAGAGCAAAACTCCTCCAGATCTGTTCATGTTTCTTCTCAAGGAAAGGAAAATAGAGAACAGTCAGTGCTATTTCATGGAAATGGTCTAAGAATTCAATGAGGTGCACAATATTTTCAGTGACTGATGGCAACGTTGTTTATGTGATATTCAGTTCTTTGAACTATGACTTGGAGAAAAGGCATAGGTGGAATGCTTTTTATATGTGCAGATGATGCAAAACTGGAAAGTGTAATTAATAAATTGCATGAGTCAAAAAATATCTCAACAAACTAAAATGATAAGGAAATATTGACTTCAACATTTAAATGCTTGAATAGATCCATAATTTTCTTGAGGGGATTGACAGTGGATTCTAAAGAAAAATTAACTTTACACATAGCAAGTAACTTTACAAGTAACAACAACTGCTAGGCAGTAGTAGTTCATGAGAAAATGATCTGGCGGCTTTGGTGCACTTATTGAGTGATTACTATAACTCAACAGTGAGACATGGCTACCAGTAAAACTTATTTGATTTTAAGATATATTAAGGGAGTTACATTGTTTGGAAAAGTTGAAGTGGTAGCACCCTTTTACTTTGCCCTAGTCAGAGAACATGTGCACTATTACCTGTTTAATTCTTGGATGTGTGAACACTTGGAAATGAACATTGTTTAAAGGATAGGGTACTGAATGTGACATACAGAAGACGAGTTAAAACCTCTTTGTATACATCTCTTAACTGTGTGGGTGTGATCCTGGGCAAGTAACTTAACCACTCTATTCCTCAGTTTCCTCAACTGTAAAATGAGGGGGTTGCATTTAATGACCCCTTGAGGTACCCCCAAAGCCTGTTTTCTTTTTTTTTTTTGTTTTAATTCTTTAGATGCAGTCTCTTGGCATCAGAATTTCATGAAAAAACTTCCTCTCTATGATAGTGTTTCATCTTTTGCAGAACAGTCCATCTTTTAAAGAAGCATTCTAGTTCTTTATGCCCCAAGGTAGGGCCTCTTAATCCAAATAGTCAATTTTAATCAATACATTTCATAGATATTAATCCACTTCTAATACTATGTTGTAGCAACATACCTTCACAGAGCAGGCCACAACATTTTGTGAATAAGTGAATAATTTTAAATTTAACAGCTCTGATCCACAGAAATTATCATAGAAAACTTTGTGAATGTTTTGATACAATGACTTTTAACACTTGGAATATGACTGATTATGTTTTTTAACATCAAATTTAGAAGGAGCATCTGGCTGGGATATCATTGACTTCAGTTCAAACCAGCATACTTGCCCTACTAATGAATGTCTGCTTTATTTTGTAAACAAAGATCATAATCATGCTGTATATCTCTTTCTATTTATTTATCTATTCATTCATTCATTCATTTATTTATTTATTTTAGGCTCAAGCACCAGAACAAAACTACAGAATAGTAAAAAGGAAAAAAAAATCACATAAACTTAGATATTGGAACTTAAACACAAAGAAAAGAAAACAGAAGCATGTCATGTGCACAGCAGAACATAAGAGGGGATTTCAAACATGTGGTAATAAATTTTCATTTCAAGAAACCCTGTATGATAAATACTGCATGAGCTGTCCATCTTTTCTTTGCTTCCTTCTAAGTTTTCTTTTGCTCTCGGCTGTGCACTTTTTATTTTGTTCTTTTTTCTCCCTTGATAGTATGTGTAAATGTGTATTGAAAATAATCTTTGTAATAATTTAGGATTTATTTAGATGACTTCTTGTCAGATATAATTACAGTGTCAATATTTTTACCTCATAATATAGCTGAGGAACTCCTAACAGGAGTAGAATTGTCATCTCTGCTATTTTCTTATATTCACTTGTGCTTAAATTAGTAGAATTATTCTTAAGTAGTGATTTTTTGCACAATATTGTTACTTCAAACTGTGTATCTTTTCAGGATCTTTTTAGATGAAGTTAGATAATTTAATCCATAAATCTACCCAATGGGATATAGGTTGATTATAATGTATTGCTGAAAAAAAGTTAATGAATGAAAGTGTCACTATCAATCCTTCTATACCTGACATATTCACCAAGGGAGGATACCAATGTCTATTCAAAATTACTAAAACCTAGTTTCTTCCTTATGTTCATGTTTAGAAAATAGAAATATATATATTCCAATGTTTTCTTCCGTTATTCTAATGAAATATCTTTTACATGTACCACTTTGGAAACCATTAATCTAATGAAGCTATGAATTGTCATTCCTTAAGATTTTCCTTCTTCCTACCATGCTCTGGTAGAAACAATATATTCTAGCCTTATTAATTATGCCACTTTCTTTCTAAAAGTTATGGAATCTCTCCTCAAGACAAAGGCTCAATCCACTGATGCTTATGCCAAAAGGCATAAGGTAGTCAGTTCAAGAGGCTTCAGACACCTCAGACATGGCAGAGGTTCCACTGGAGTGTGAGTCATCTGCTCTGCTGACCAAATGTATTTAAAGGTTTATCACATCCACTAGGATCAGTATTGTATCCTTGAACTATATTCTTTCCATGTTAAAGCAAAACTCCTTGTGTTAACTGTTTAATGGTCTATGGCAAAGGTATCAAACACTCAGTTGGCAGGCAGTTTGCTGCCCATAACACTCTGAGTACAGTCTAAACCAGATTAAAATTAAATTCCTATCAAATTTTAATGTGCTGATAATAAAAGAAAATAATAAAAAGAAATGTGCTTGGTTATCTGGGTCAATATGCAACCAGTAGGAATCATTATGTATAGTTTAGTGGTCTCCATTTCTATTTGAGTTTGACAGCACATTTTATCATTTCCTTTAATTCTTGAATCTGAAATTCCAGACTAACCTGTGCCAGGTCTACAATACATGCATTACGTTAGTACTTCCAAAAGCAACATACCTAAATAATACTAAGTCTACTTTCCCTCAAAATGCCTGAATGGAAACTTTTGCTTTAAACATTTTTTTTCTTTTAGTTTTTATAAAAGGGTTGTTTAAAGAATGTCCATGAGAATGCACAGTCTTCAACAAAACTGTACTTGAGAAATGGTTTGCTATGTAAAGACTGATACAACAAATGTTTCCTCTGGAATTTGATGTAAAAAAAGACCATATGAATCTAGGTTTATGTGAAATTGCATTTAAAAAATATTTTGTTATTTTTTTCCTTTGGACAAGATCAATATAACCCGATGAATTTTAGAGGAAATATGGCAGTAATGGATAGAATGTGGGACTTGGAATCAGGAGGATTTGGGTTCAAATCATATTTGTAATCCTTAGTAGTTATATGATCCTATGCAAGTCACTTTACCTGACTCTTAGTTTGGGGATGGAGGTTTAACTAGATAGTTTCTAACCTCCCTTTTTCCTCTAAACCTATAATTCTTTTCTGACTTATCTGCTAGAAAACTTGATGCCAAATCAGGGCATGTTTACCTTAATTAACTCATCTCAGGTTCCTGAGAGTGCCTATTTCTCTAATCCCTTTAAATGTTGTAAGCCAGTCTTCACCTTTCTTGGAAGTAAATCTAACAGGTCATCAAGAGTTAATTGATTATGGCTTGCTCTGTCCTCATCTCCCCATTTGAGTGTCTGCAGTAAACCTATTTTCAACTGAGTGTTTCACTTCATCAATTACAGAGGACTATGAATCTTTATTAATATCTCTTTATCAAAAAATGTTCAAAACTTTCAGATTTAAAAGAAGGATTAAACACAATCAACTTGTCCTATTTTGCCAAGACCAACAAATAACTAGCAGCTTTAGAAGATAGCAGTCATCAGCTGAATAAACAAACTGAAGACTGTCAATGCTGCCCCAAACCCATAATTGCTAGCTTGGCATCAGACAGCTGACAGCCATTAATCAAAAGATCATATTGACCTTATTGTTCATCATAGTCAAAACATAACTTCTGTATAAAATCCAAAGATTCTTCCATAGCACAAGCTATTTTGCAGGCATTATTCTTTTTTGCAGGTTGATTTCCTTATAAAAAGTCAGGGAGAAAAATTATCTGGCATGCATGCATGCATAACATATGAGAATGGGTGGATTTTGAAGAATCATTAATATTAACCAATAGATGCTTCCTTTATAGCTGAAATGGGAATGAAGAAAGACTACAGTTGTATTGAGAAAAGAAATTTTCTACATTTTCCTTTGGGTTTTGCTTTTAAGAACAGTAGCATGTATTTATTATTTATTTAATATAGCAAAATCTTAAATTCATTTAAACAACTAGAACTTCAAATGCAAATTAAATTATTTTGCAAGTGATCTAAGTAGTCCATCTCCTTGAATTGTGAAATTGCCAAGTTTAGTAAAGTGTGGATCAGTATAAAAAGGTTTCCATATTGAATATTCATGCATGTTTAAATGTTTTGCTATGTGTATAGAAATACTCTCTTATTTATGTGTGCTTTTACATTTTAAGGTCAAATTTTTAAGAAAACAGTTTGGATTGGGGATAGAAATGGTAGAACACTGTAGGTGGGATTTTACTGTAGGATAATGAAATGTCAAGTGAAAATGTATTATAATGACTTTTAAAAATGTATTTTTTATATCTACTGCACATGCTTAGTTTTAGTGCCAAAAGAGCAAAATTAATTGAAAAAATGGGAGGCTACAAGATGAACTATTTCTTTCCTTCAGTAGCTGGCAAGTAAAATAGGATCTTTTTGTTGTTTTTGTTTTACTAAAATGCCTCTGATTGAATAATGTGATTAATGAGGATCTTTCCCACCTGTTGATGCCCTGCCCATTGTGAGAAGCTTGATTAGGGGAGATGTTTTATAGAAGGGTCCCATAATAATGATCCCCCCTACTAAAACTCAAAAATTGATGCTTCCCTCTCTAATGACTGTGTATGTATGTAATGGTCAGATATTTTGGAAGCATGTCTGTTGACTTTTGATTTCTCTGCATTTTCTCTGAAATTTTCGTTTTGATTTTCTTTGATACCTGTGCTTGATTAAAATGATTATTAACCCCTTGAAAACTGCTTTCCTTTTATGAATGCAGATGTAACGGTGTATGTCGGGGTGCTTATTGATATACTGCTTCACAGTCCAGTCCTGCCATACATACCTTCTTTTCTCATCATGGTTAACTTCACATTAGTAACTTTAAAGTAGCTAGTGGTCTACATCCATAACAAGGACAGTGTCACAAATCTCTTTCTTTTTCTTCGTCATGGATTAACTTGCCACAATGTCTCTTCCCCGTGTTGAGAGCCAGTATCGTAAGGTCTCTTTTCACACACTGATGTTCTCAGATCTCTCTGTCCAGTTTTAGTATCAATGTTCTGGGATATCCCTTCCTATTTCATTTATTTTGAAAAAAATAATTATTTATACATTTTTGCTATTTATTACAGAACAATAATAAATTAACAGTAAAATGCAAAGTTGATTTAAATGTATAATCTGGTTCTAGCCCTGCTCACCAAATTTCTCAGTTATAGATCTGGGTTCCCATTTTTTTATTGTTCCTTTGACTCATAGACCTCAGTGGTTTTCCTCAGATTCCATTTAATTACTTCTATTTGTGATCTATTTATGCCTAACTTTTTAGACAATGAAAATAGTATATAATCACCAACTTTAAGTTATAGATTGAGAATCTTACATTAGTATCAACCAAATCAGTAGCTAAGTATCATAGAAAGCCATATTGTGCTTTAATTCTTGTAAATGGCATCTATCAGAGGCAGCCAAAGTATTTCCAACACAGAGAAGTTATTCTCATCCTCATATTCTTTTCTTAGAAATTTAGTTAGGAACATAGGATTTTGATCCATTAAAAAAACTCTATAATGATTGAAATGTCCTCCTATCTTGATTAGTGACTATAACTACATTCCTTAAAACAGATTTGAAACTTAAAGGGACACCATATAGATTAATTTATTTTGTTAAATACATCCATCTCCTCAAGGCCCATCATTTTCTTTATTGGTTAGTCTGAATTATCACCAGAACATACCTTTAGGGTAAGAAGCTTAAATAGAAATCAATGGTGAGTCCCTATTTTCTTAGCACTAATGTGTAACTGACCTCCAACACTGAATAAATTCTTGTTCTTCTTGTTGGGAATGGGGGGGGGGGGACGACGGAGTGTAATGGCAGTAAGAGGATTCACTGTCAAACACAGCTGCATTGCCTGAGGTCAAGGGAAAAAAAATAAAGGCAAATAGAAGCAACTGCTGATGTGCCAGACTAGCAAGATTTCAGATTTAGGCTATGTTTAAGTGACGTTTATCTAATAATGAAGGCCAGGCAGAATGATAAATGCGCTTCACTGGGTCTGTGCAGAAATGGGTTTATAAACAAGCACCTGCCATAAATCACAAAAACAGCTTTGTCAAAAGTAACTAGAGACCAGATGCATCTTTATAATTACCTGTGACACACTGTGTCCTGCTTTCACATCTTCTACTCTCCTCACCGATCATCTATTTTATTTTCCTTTAAGTCTGAGTGATTTGCATTCCATTTTAAAACACTGGTTTATGGCTAGGATGCTTTTAGGACAAGTCTCTAAGATGATGAACAGAAATTTTTAAAAAATGCACCATAAAATTACACCGAAGAAGGTACACAGAGGAAGTCACTTCTACATTCCTTCCTTCCCTCCCAGATACAATTCTAAAAGGCATCCACTAATCTTCCCCTAACAGCACCTATTCATACTAAATTGTTAACAAGAGTGGTGCCTTTGAAATTTGAGAATATGACAATTCAAACAATTAACAGTTTTTGCCAAAGGCATAGCAAAGAAGGATAAAGAGGGAAAACCGAACATGAGAAGCTCCAGAACAGGGACTCTTAACTTTTTTTTTTTTTTAATGTCACTAACTCTTGGCAGCTGACTTAAACCCATGGACCCTTTCCTAGAATATTTTAAAGTGCAGCAAATAAAATACGTGGGATTACAAAGGTAACCAATAATATAAAAATGCATTTAGCAAAGTATTTTATTGAGCAACAAGGAAAATTCAGGAAAATTGGTCATTTAGTAGGAGGCAATATGGTTTAATAGAGTTCAGAAATATATTTGTTGTCAGAAAAGGGACAGTTCAAATCCTACCTTTAACATGTATTATCTTTGTGATCCTGGAATCTTGTATCCTCAGTTTAATCATGTAAAGTGGGGCAAATAACACCTGTAGAATCTACCTCATACAGTCGTTAGGAGGCTCAAATGAGATAATCTATACCAATTATTGCCTTAAAATCTTTTAAATGTCCTATACACATCAATTATAATTAAGGGAGGGGCCTATGCTTTTCTTAATCCTCTCCCTTTGTGTTTAAAGGTGGACAAATCAAACTCTCTTTTGGTCTCTGTTCTCTTTCGATTTTAAGGTGCTATCAGGCATTAAGAAACAGTTTTAGTGCAAACATGAGTAGGCCCAGAGTGGGCACAAACATCCAAAGAGATTAAAGGGGAAGCAAATATAAAAGCTCAGAGGTAAAAACTGATTGGATTTGATTTCTTTAAAAACGCATTTGTATTTCCTACTGTGGTTACCATACTTAATTGATACCCAATCTCACTAATGGTACTCCTTCATATTGGTTTACAAAAAAGCTTTGCAGTAATCATGGAATGAAAAGCTCAGAGCAAGACAATAAATGCCTCTGCACTCAGGTCAACCCATTTAATTTCCCTTTCAAATCCAATTGTTCACCTGCTGTGCTTATTAAATACAAGCTTACTCTCTTTTTTTGAATACATTGTCTATGCCACTTTGGCATGCCAGTCTGATTGCCTTTGCCATCTCTGTTCCGACTTCTCTGGGATAAATCCTCAAATTTCAAATAAAACATATATATTTTTTCCTTAAAGCATTTTTCTGTGCTTGTTGTTATATCTGTCATCTAATTCCGAACTATAGAATTGTTTGGTTTTTTTTAACTGAATGCTCAACCTCATTCATTCTAAGATGATTCAGAAAGAATTTTAAAAATGCTAGAGATAGGTTATAGGGACAATCCTGAGTTCTGGAATGCCTAAATTCTTAGTTTTCTGGCAATTATATGATTTTTGTCCTAGTCAATCTGTCATACAAGTAGCTAAAGTTTGTTCTATTTTTTAGTCCTCATGTTTTCTTGAATTCTATAGGTATGTACCTATTGTGAACTTAGTTAACACATTTTAAGACAGTACTGGTATTAAGTAGAAGCAACTCTCTTTGACAGTCTCTTTCACCAATATCTGCTACTATAGTAAGGTGGATTATAGGATAATTAACTTGATTTTGTCTTTACATGCTGGAAAATTCCACTGTCTATGTATAAGACAGCTTGCATGCCCCAATTCTACAATGCAATTCTAGCATTTTCACAATGATCACAGGCTAGCCATTGGCAGTTGTCATGGAAACAATGGCATGATAAGCCATGTAGACTTTGCATCTCAAATCTTATCATGCCACCAGGCAGAACAATCTGTGTCATGACTTTAATCAAATGTGACTTCCAATAAACTTGATATTCCAAATATTCACAAACAGTGATAACTAAAAAATGAATCCACAACAAAGAAATTGTGAACAGTGGAAGAGAAGTGCCTTTTTTCTTCCTGTTCATGGAGCCTTCCCTGAATACAGCAACTGCTAGTGCCTCCCTCTTAAATTTAATTACGTTGCCCTTTATATGTAGTACTTGAATGGTTATTCTTTATTCAATTATATCCATGCTCATTTCCTCCATTAGAGTGTAATCTACTTGTGAGCAGAAGTGGTTTCCTTCATATATCTTTATCCCTAGCTTCTACTACAGTAGCTGACATATAGTAGGTTCTTGATTAATGTTTATTAACTAGTGATTGATTCTAAGACATTGTTTTTTTTAATTATTTGGCAAATACAATATAAACCAGTTATCTAAAGTTAAATTACTTTAGATGTATCATAAACAGCTTAATATATAAGTATGACAGGGTTTAGGTCTATTAGAGACAATTAGTGTCATATAATCTAATACTTTTGTTCTTCAGATAAATATAAGTGAGTTATAATGGCAGAAAAATACACAGCTAGTTAACAGCAAAATAGTCAGGCAAGACTTGAACACATTACTAAAGACTTGCTTATTTTGTTCTTGGTCATTAACAGGTATAAAGATGCCTAGTCCAGTGTCATAGCATGCTTCGTTTCTGCAGGGCATTTGGTCATATCTACAGAACAATTCAGAACATTTTAAAAGCAGAAAAATTATTGGTAATGTCAGTCATTCAACTATCTTTAAGTGGTCCGTGTTAGCCATAGTAATTCAAATAAAAATGCATTAAATGAAAGACATTTTAAGACACATATTACTGCATATGAAATATCAAATCTGTTGGGGAGCCCCTGGGCTACTCCAGCTAAAGCCCTGGGTGCTGATGGGAAAGGACTAGGATATACCTGGCTCTGCTGTAAATTCAGGTCTCAAGAAAGACCATTTGCAAAGACCCAGACCCAATTAAATTCAAAGCTGGACTAATGATATAACAAGGAAACACATCAGTGTCATGAAAAATGAGGAAGAAAATACAAGAAGGTGAATAACATGGCACTTGAGTTTCTTTCAAGGATTAAGGGAAGTTTAGACATCATTGTCACCATCTGTCCCATCTTTCTTTCGGTTCGCAGGAGACTGAAGAACCCTCCCTATGGTAGTAAGGTATATATAAACAAACATCCTGGAGGCATCAAAGGTACAAGCATCATAGCATGTGTATGAATGTACATCCCACCCTCCTCAAAGACCCTTTGATCAATGCTAGAACTTTTCTTCAGCTGAAACTTGAATTTTTTTTTCTTTTTTAAAATCCCATGACAGTCACCAGATAAGAAATCTGGTTTCTTAGGTTTTGAACTAAGATGTTGGTCTCATCATCACCTCTGCTAGCTTCTGTTTCAGCCTCACTGTCAAAGGTGAAGGATAGACAGAGATACGCTTTGTACCATTCTCCTCTGTACTTAGTATTCTTGCTCTCTCACTCAGAGTATCACAAACTCTTGTATTGGCAAGACAATATTCATAGCACCTATGGTGACTATGAATATACCAGTGTAATTCTGAATCACAAATTATAACAGACTCTCCATATAGAAGGCAAAAGAAAAATATTTATTCAAACACCAGAAAGCCAAAGCCTAACACCAGAAAGCCAAATCTGTCCTAGTAACCAAGAAGTCAATACACATTAGCACAGCAGGGGACAAAGCTATTCCCAAGCCTTCCCACCTCTCCTCCCTCACCCCTCCCCTTGCCCTGACCCACCCCAGGGCCTTCACACAACAAAAGAACACTCAGGAGCCTAGTCATCTGGTTGCCTGTGCTCTCTCCTCCCTCAGCTCTAACTGCTGTCACCAACTTCCTCCTACTTCTGCTACCCACTTCTGTTCCACAGATCAGCAAGCAGCAAGCTCTTCCCATCATATCTAACTTAGGCTTCTATGTGACTTAAGCAGGTCACATGGGCCTATTAATGAATGGGAAAGATCTTCCCATTTAAATTATCATTACAACTCCCTACAAGGATAGGTAAGGGGGACATGTGGACAGGGCTAAGTAACCTATACGTAGAGAAGATAATTCTGAACAAAATTTGCACCTCTCAATAAGGGCCTCAAACATGATTTAGCCTCCCCCATTTAAGACAAAGACAAAAGACAACAAATAATACTTATTTTCCAAGGTTTATATTCTTCTATTAAAACCAGTCTTATTAAGATCACTTCATTAGTAAGATTCATTTTGCCTCCCCACCCCCCATAAACACACACATTTTCCAAGTTTCTTAATTGGACAGTAGTTGCAGTAGTTTCCTGCTCCCCCTCTCCCCCAGTAGAAAGACAGAGAGAGAAATTGGTGCTTATAACAAAAGAAGCTTTTTTTAAAAAAACAAAACAAAACAAAACATTCTTCTTCATTCAGGGATTAAAATTTACTACCCCTGGCTGCTTTATGAACCAAACAAATGGAATCACTGGAGTTAATTTTTCAGTGTGAATACAGGTCCATACACACACACACACACACACACACACACACACACACACACACGTTTTCTGTTTCTGTCATGTAGATGATTGCTTTTACAATGCTTTTAGCCAAAACATTTAGCCAACACTCTAGTATTCAAGAAATAAATTTTAATGGTGAGGAGGAAAAGAATAGCAAGAAATTGGACAGAGAAAACTGTATATGTGTGGATGTGTATTTATGTGAATATATATGTATGTATATGTATATGCAATATATATGAATATGTGTACAAATGTGTGTATATATATATGTGCAGATATATATACTCACATATATGTTTTGCAGCCTCTATGACATTTGCCTATCGCTCTCCAATTTCACTTTTGTCATATAATCAAAATATTTCTTGATTTCTTTATGGTGTAATTATGTTGAATATAATTCAGTCCCACGATTTTGATGGAAAAGAAATGAACATGACATGATTTTATGGATACACACAAAATGTATAAAACTTTTCAAAGGTAAGAAATCATAAGCATTAAGAAACTCCACAGGAAATGATCCTAATGAGTATGTCTACATAGTCAATAAACTGGCATAGGATAATAAACCACAGGAAATCTCAGATTGTATCCTTATCTCAGGATTTTAATGATATTTAATAACTTTTTACTACTAAAGTCTGCTTAGAAGCAGTATCAGCATATGTACATTCAAGATACAGAGTAGTCAACTTATAAAATGTAAAAAACATTGGTTCTTGAGGAGAACAAGGTCAGAGTGGGTAGGACCAAAGGACTCAAATCTATAATCATGCGTCTTCTGGTTTTTTTCTTTGTTTGTTTGTTTTGGGGTTTTTTTTTGTATATGCCATTTATGTATAAGGGAAACATGGCCAAAAGGATCATCTTTTGGATACAAAAGTGAGAAGATCGTGGTTCAGATCCCACCTCTGACATTTACTTCCTTTGGATATTCTAGGTAAATCATTGATCTCTTCTCTTTGTTTTAGTCAGCTCCTTAGGAATAACTCACTAAATCACAGATGGTAACATTTGTCCATGAAGTTTTACTCATGAACTCTGCTCTCTTCACATGAAGAAGAATCCCAGTTATAATAACTGATATTTACATAATATCTACTATATGCCTTGCACTATACTGAGATGGTTGGAGCATAGTAGAATGCAGGCAATTTTTGGAACTATAATTTCATCCAGTTTAATAGTCTCCAACTATATTTATTTACTTTTTTCTTTTACTTTTTTCAATATTTGAAAAAAAAAACCAAACTATGCTCTTTTTAATTGTAATGGAGGCATTAGAAAAATATTGTATATAGAAAATAAAAGTGGATATACATATATATGGATGTATCTTAGTTTTGATTTTGAACTCTGTTTAATACTTAGATCAACAAAAGTAGCAACTCTTCCACAGCTAGAAGTTGAAATTGAATCTTCCACAATTTCAGAACCTGCCCTGAACCTTTACTTTTTCTGATAGGACTTTTGGAAGCATCAATGTAATGTCTTGTTGCTGATAATGTTCTTATTCCATTTAGGAATTTACTTTAAGTGCTGGAGTTTGATGGATGAAATGACAAGCTGGAGCATTAATAACAGAATGAAAACTTAAGAGACTTAGCAGACAATGAAAGGGATCTGAAAAGATCCTTGAGGTTGCAAAGAGTTGATAGGATATATGAATAAATGAGGGGAACATTGTGGAATTACAAATGCACCAGGTAGAAATGCCACGTTTTGGCAGATGGGTGAAGCAGAATGTCTAATCTGTAATTCAAGACACTATGCTGATCTTTAGGCAGGTCAAATGAAGGAGCATGAGTTAGAAAACTTTGAATCAATGAATTAATCAATAAATTAATAAATTTATTGAACACTTATTGTATTCCATGCACTGCACTAATAGCTGGAGATACAAAAAGAGCCAAAAGATAGTTCTTGCTTTCCAGGAGCTTACAAACTAATGAAGGAAATAGCATGCAAACAAATACATACAGAGCATACTATATACAGGATGAAAAGAAAATAATTAGCAGTGAGAAGACACTGGAAATAAGAGAGTTTGGAGAAAGCTTTGTATAAAAGATAAGATTTTGGTTGAGACAAGAAGGAAACCCAGGAGGTCAGTAGTTGTAGTAAAGGAGGGAGAAAATTCCTGGCATGGGAATGTAATGCTAATGCAAAACCCACAGCAGCTGCTAGGGAGATGCATGTGTTTTTCCTGGGTAAATTTGCAAAATTTAAACTCTCTAACTCAAAAATGAAACCAAATATTTATTGAGATACCAGAAAGCCAAATCCATCATAGTAACAAAGAAATCTATTCACTGTATCAGTGCAGGGAGCTAGATCATTCCCAAGCCTTCTGTCCTTCAGACTTCCCCACAAACAAACTCCCTTAGGCAAAAATCACTAACTCTCCCCCTCACACTACTTGCTCTGCTCTGCCTGCTCTCTCCCAGATCTGATTCAATCTCTCTCAGCTCCACTCATTCTGCTTTATCCATTTAGCAAGTTCCTCCTAGCTTGGGCTTCATGTGACTTAAGTTGTGGGCTGTGCCAAAGTTTTAAGCAGGTCACATGGGTCTATTAAGGGGCAGGTAAGATCCTCAAATTCCCTTAGCATTACAAGGGAAAAGTGGAAGAAAATTCCCATACAAAGGAAGAGTGTCTTCCTTGTGAAACAGCCAAGAGGCCAGTGTCACTGAATTGAGGAGTATGTGTTGGGGAACAAGGTGTAAAGGTAGGAGAGGGTTAGGTTACAAGGGTTTTGAATGCCAAACAAAACATTTATTTGATCAGGGAGGCAATAGGAAACCATTGGGGTTTATTGAATAGGGTCGGTGTGTGTGTGTGTGTGTGTGTGTGTGTGTGTGTGTGTGTGTGTGTGTGTGTGTGTGTGTGTGTGTGTGTTTGTGACATTATCAAACCTGTATCTTAGGAAAATCACTATACTGCCTACATGGAGGATGGATTAAGGCAGGAAGAAACTTAAGGCAGTTAGACTTATCACCAGCATGTTATTTCAGTTATTCAGATGAGCTGATGAAGGCCTGCACTAGAAGGGTAGCGGTGTCAGAGAAGAGAAGGCAGTGAATACAAGAGATAATGCAAAGGTGAAATTTATGTGCCTCAACAACAGATTGAATATGGAGGGGAAGAGATGGTGAGGAGTTCTGAGTGATTTGAAGTTTGTGAACCTGAAAGACTGGGAACTTAGTATTGTCCTATATAGTAATAGGACAGATCAGGGATAGGGTTGCAGAGCAGGGGAAGATAATGAGTTCTGCTTTAGACATGCTGAGTTTAGGATGTCTATTGGACATCCTGTTTGAGATGTTTGAAATGCAGTAGGAGATGGGAGACTAGAGGTCAGCAGACAATTTGGGGCAAGATAGGTAGATTTGAGAATCATCAGCAAAGAGATGGTAATCAGGTCCACTGGACATGAGATCACCAAGTAATATAGAGGGGAAAAAAGAATAGGACCCAGGACCCAACCCTGAGGGACACCTATGATTAGGGAATGTGATGTGGAAGAGGATCTAGCAAAAGAGACCGAAGGAGTGGTGAGTGAGTTAGGAGGAGATCCAAGGAAGAGTGGCTCCCTAAAGCTTAAAGAGAAGATGATATCAAGAAGGAGAAAGTGATCATACTTTTAAAGGCTGCAGAGAGGTCAAGGAGAAAGAAGATTAAGAAAAGACCATTGGATTGCCTACTAAGAGATCATTAATAACTTTGGAGCAAGCAGTTGGAGGAATAAAATAATTCTGGTTTCCATTTTCCTATATAAAATAGTTTAAAACTTCTTCTCAGTGATCACTGACTGATTGGTAAGTGTTTAGTTCAGTTTTTGCCCTAAATGTAGTAAACTACACTATCCCCCTCGTATCTGTGTCATTGATGACTGGTATCAGTGACTAATAAGCAGACTACTGGATAATCTTCACAGTCGTAAAGTGCTTTGAAAAGAGGACCTTACATTTGGTCTTCAGAGAAACAGTGAGATATGAGATTTTCAGGTTATATAATTAGACCATATCAATATTTAGGATGCATTGATTCTGATTCACCCAAATGTGTATGTGTATATGTGCAAAATGTCACATAAAATACACAAATACATATTCAAATACAGATATAAAATAATACGTACCATCATCATCAATATTAATAATAAAGAGCAATTTGGAACAGAAGTTTGAAATAGTGATGATTCATTCTTGCTTTCTGTTCCTCCTCCTTTCATTTGAATGGATAACAAAAGATGTTGGGGGGGAGTGTCTATAACCCACACAATTCCTATGGAATTTTGGTAATATATTCCATATTTTCCAAATGGTATTCAAGTAAAATATATCACACCGCACCTTTTCATTTTGGGTAAGAAAGAGTCTCATAGTATGAGCAGACATGGATGTATTATGATTGCCATCTCAGAGCTCATTAGTTTTATTTCCCTCAAAATTCGCTTTTCCTGAATTCTCTATTTCTGTGAAGACAATCACCATGGTTCTAGTCACTCAGGTACATCTTTGCATCTCTTAGCATCACTGCACATAGTAACTGAGTTATCAGATATTGCCCTTACTACTTCCACAGCATCCTTTTTATGTGTCATTTTCTCTCTACTCACATAGTCACCATTTGAATTCAATTCCCTGTCACCTCTTTCAGACTACTGTAATAGTTTCGTAATTGGTGCCCCTGCCTCAAGCTTCTCCTTTCTCCAATTTATCCTTCACATTGATGATAAATAAGTTTTGAAAACTGTACTCCCTACTTTGCTACTTCTCTAAACAATAAACTCCAGCGACTCTATTGAAATTACTATCAAATATTACTTCACCCTTTAAAAATTTGATTTTGTGTTAAGGTTTTAAAACGTATGTAGTTATTAGTAAAATGTTACCTATAGAAAACATAAAAAGTGAATATTCACATATAAGGGGTATGTAATCAAAATTTTTATACTGATGAGTTCACAATGGAAAAGGTAGAGAGACAACTGTTTTGAATGATTCTTTCTATCTATATGTGGGTAATCATGGATTTTTTTTCAGAGAAATTTCTCTCTTGCCTTTGGAAAGCAAAGAATAAGTGATGAATAACTTTGAAATAGACACCTATTATAGCTTTGATGTGGTAGTATTGATGCAGTCACCCAAATATAATATATGTAGAGTGGAATATTATTTTCTCTCATCAAATTCTAAGGTCACATATATATATATATATATATATATATATATATATATATATATATATAAAAGATTTGTATACATGTATACATATGTATATATTACTTTTCTATGGCTGTGCTATAATTATATATGTATTCTAGAAGTCACTGTAATTTATTTTTTACAGAATATTTCAATACTCTTCTATTATCAAAATAAATGATTTTAATAGATGCAACATGCCATTTTTAAGTAGGATGATTTTTGAGAATATGGGGAAATAAAACATGAATACTAGACTTGAATAACAAGTATTATTTTTCTTCTCTTTCTTAAAGCAGTAGCAGTCCTATATATAAGTAAATAGGTGATCAACTATTTGAAAGAATTTTAGCAATCCCATTAAAATATATGAAACCGATGGACCTCTTGTCTATGCAAAGGAATGGTCAAGATGGGTCTTCTCACAGTTATTCTTTGGGTTGATTCTTATCTTTAATTTTTAAAATTCATTTTTATTGTTTTTCTTTGTTTTTTCCTCATTATGTTATCTATCTAGTATATCAATATAATAGATTACATTGTTTTATAGCTAGTATACATTAGTGTATAGTTAGTGCATGTTTATATATGCATCCATATACATCAATATTTACATTTTACTTTAAGATTTTCAAAATGCGGGGGCAGAGCCAAGATGGTGGAGTAGAAATATGCATATACACTATCTCCGAACCCACAGCCCATAGAACATCTGTAAAAAAGAACTCCCGGCGAATTCTGGAGCAGCAGAGGCCACAGAACAGTGGAGCAGAGGAGATTTCTGTTCCAGAGAGCCCTGCAAACCTGTAGCAAAAGGTCCATCACACTGTGGACGTGGAGCCGAGCCCAGCCCTGCCTCGGCTGCGAGGCACCAAGAGGAGTGGAGTCGAGCAGGCTTCAGGGACAGAATCTCCAGCTGCCACGTGGGTCCCTCCACCCACAGGTGACGGAGGTTGGTGAGAGGTTCTCTTTGGCGGGTGGAGAGGGGAGTGGGGTGCCCCCATAACTCAGGCCCCCTCGGGAGGCAGCAGCAGAGGCTGCAGCAGACCAGGGGTCCACAAGAAGGCAGAACTCTGGATCCATTGTTGAAGGTCTCTGCATAAACCCCCTGAGGGAACTGAGCCCATGAGGGGGCCCTGCCCCTACCTGAGCACCTGAACTTGATCTCACACTGAATAGCAGCCCTGCCCCCGCCAAAAGCCCTGAGGCTGGGTAGCAGCATTTGAATCTCATACCCCAAGCACTAGCTGGGACAATCTGGAGGCCAAATTGGTGTGAAGAGAATATTCAGAAGTCAAGTCACTGGCTGGGAAAATGCCCAGAAAAGGGAAAAGAAATAAGACTATAGAAGGTTACTTTCTTGGTGAACAGGCATTCCCTCCCTTCCTTTCTGATGAGGAAGAACAATGCTTACCATCAGGGAAAGACACAGAAGTCAAGGTTTCTGTATCCTAGCCCACTCAATGGGCTCAGGCCATGGAAGAGCTCAAAAAGGATTTTGAAAATCAAGTTAGAGAGGTGGAGGAAAAACTGGGAAGAGCAATGAGAGACATGCAAGCGAAGCATGAACAGCAGGTCAGCACCCTGCTAAAGGAGACCCCAAAAAAATGCTGAAGAAAATAACACCTTGAAAAATAGGCTAACTCAATTGGCAAAAGAGGTTCAAAAAGCCAATGAGGAGAAGAATGCTTTCAAAAGCATAATTAGCAAAATGGAAAAGGAGGTTCAAAAGCTCACTGAAGAAAATAGTTCTTTCAAAATTAGAATGGAACAGATGGAGGCTAATGACTTTATGAGAAACCAAGAAAGAATGAAAAAATGTAAGATAATGTGAAATATCTCATTGGAAAAACAACTGACCTGGAAAATAGATCCAGGAGAGACAATTTAAAATTTATGGGTCTACCTGAAAGCCATGATCAAAAAAAGAGCCTAGACATCATCTTTCATGAAATTATCCAGGAAAACTGCCCTGAGATTCTAGAACCAGAGGGCAAAATAAATATTCAAGGAATCCACAGAACACCGCCTGAAAGAGATCCAAAAAGAGAAACTCCTAGGAATATTGTGGCCAAATTCCAGAGTTCCCAGGTCAAGGAGAAAATATTGAAAGCAGCTAGAAAGAAACAATTCAAGTATTGTGGGAATGCAATCAGGATATCACAAGATCTAGCAGCTTCTACATTAAGGGATCGAAGGGCATGGAATAGGATATTCCAGAAGTCAAAGGAACTAGTACTAAAACCAAGAATCACCTACCCAGCAAAACTGAGTATAATACTTCAGGGGAAAAAAATGGTCTTTCAATGAAATTGAGGACTTTCAAGCATTCTTGATGAAAAGACCAGAGCTGAAAAGAAAATTTGCCTTTCAAACACAAGAATGAAGAGAAGCATGAAAAGGTGAACAGCAAAGAGAAGTCATAAGGGACTTACTAAAGCTGAACTGTTTACATTTCTACATGGAAAGACAATATTTGTAACTCTTGAAACTTTTCAGTATCTGGGTACTGGGTGGGATTACACACACACACATGCACATGCACATGCACGCACACATAGAGACAGAGTGCACAGAGTGAATTGAAGAGAATGGGATCATATCTTAAAAAATGTAATCAAGCAGTGAGAGAGAAATATATTGGGAGGAGATGGGAGAAATGGAATGGGGCAAATTATCTCTCATGAAAGAGGCAAGCAAAAGACTTTTTAGTGGAGGGAAGAAAAAGGGAGGTGAGAGAAAAACATGAAGTTTACTCTCATCACATTCCACGAAAGGAAGGAATAAAATGCACACTCATTTTGGTATGAAAACCTATCTTACAATACAGGAAAGTAGGGGAGAAGGGGATAAGCAGGGTGGGGGGGGATGATGGAAGGGAGGGCATGGGGAGGAGGGAGCAATTTGAGGTTGACACTCATGGGGAGGGACAGGAGCAAAAGTGAGAATAGAAGTAATGGGGGGCAGGATAGGATGGAGGGAAATATAGTTAGTCTTATACAACACGACTATTATGGAAGTCATTTGCAAAACTACACAGATTTGGCCTATATTGAATTGCTTGCCTTCCAAAGGAAAGGGGTGGGGAGGGAGGGAGGTAAAGAAGTTGGAACTCAAAGTTTTAGGAACAACTGTCGAGTACTGTTCTTGCCACTAGGAAATAAGAAATACAGGTAAAGGGGTATAGAAAGTTATCTATCCCTACAGGGCAAAAGGGAAGATGGAGACAAGGGCAGAGAGGGATGATAGAGGAGAGAGCAGATTGGTGATAGGGGCAATTAGAATGCTCAGTGTTTTGGGGTGGGGGGAGGGGATAAAAGGGGACAAAATTTGGAACCCAAAATTTTGTTAAAATGAATGTTAAAAGGTAAATAAATAAATAAATGAAATATGAAAAAAAAAGAAAAGCAAACAATATGTCCCTGCTCTCAAGGAGGCAGCCATGTGAACAAAGCATTGGACTTTTAATCAGGAAAACATCTTTTCAAAACCTGCCTCAGACCCTTAGTAGTGTTGTGATCCTGTTAAATCAGATAACCTCTATTTTTCCTTTTCTGTAAAATGAGAGAACTCTGTGACTTTTAAAGTCCCTTCCAACTCTAAGTCTATGTATGACCTCATGAATTTGATTTTTACTGCTGAGGCAAAACATATGCATAAATTAGTAATTACAAAGCATCTTTACCTCTCTGCAAGCCTTTGACACTGATCACCCTCTTTACCTTTCCTCTAGGTTTTCAGTATAGCAATCTCCCTGGTTCACCTAGCAGACCTCTCCTCCTCAGTCTCCTCTTCTGGATCTTCATGCAGACTGCACACTCTAAGCACAGAAGTCCCACAGGGCTCTATTCTGGTACCTTTTTTTTTCCTTTATACTACTTCACTTGATGATCTCATCAGTTCCCATTGATTTAATTTCTATGCTAATGATTCTCTAATCTATCTCTCCTGGGCTAACCTTTCTACTGACTTCTAACCTCACATCTCCAACTACCTTTCATGTATTTCTAACTGGATGTCCAGTAGATATCTTAAACCCAACATGTCCCAAATTGAACTTATTATCTTTCCCCCTAAAACCTGCCCTTCCTCCTAACTTCCCTCTTGTTATCTAGGATAACACTATCTAGGCACACAACCTAGGAATCATCCTCAACTCTTAACTACCTCGCACCTTTCATATCCAATCTGTCACCAAAACCTGTTGACTTCCCCTTTTCAAAATCTCTCAAACTTACCCTGTTCTCTCTTCTGGTGCTGACATTAACATGGTACAGGCAATCATCACTTCATACCTTAACTAATGCAATACACTACCTCTAGCTAGTTTCTCCCCACTCTAAGCCATCATCCATTCAGCCACCAAAGTGATTTTCCTAAAGTTCAAGTCTGAACACACACACACACACACACACACACACACACACACACATAAAAAAAGATTTTAAAAATTCTTTACATGCAATCTCATCTGATTTTTATTTATTTGTTGTTTGTTTATTTAATTTTGATTTTTAACAACTTTGTATTCACAGACACAAATTCTAGCTATGCAACAGTGCTAGTATTCTTTTTTTAAAAAAAAAAAGGAAAATAAGAATGAGAGAGTTAAGTGATTTACCCAATTAGCATCTGAGACAGAATAAGAACTCATGTCTTACTGACTCCAAGTCTAGCTTTCTATTCACTCTACCACTTAGTTGTGATTTTGTTTTCTTTGTTCTACTTACTTCACTCCATAATAGATCATATAAATCTTTATATACTTCTCTGTATTAATATATTCAGCATTTATGACACAGTACTAATGTCCCATTATGTTTATGAATCACAGTTGATTTAGTTAGTTCACAACTGATGGTCAGTTACCTTGTTTTTAATTCTTTAGTTCCACAGTAAGTCCTGCTGTAAGTATTTTAGTATTTATAGGTTTTTTTCTTCTTATCAATTTCCTTCACATATGTAATTAGTAGTAGAATCTCTGTGTCAAAAGATTTGGACATTTTAGTCACTTTATTGACATAATTCCAAATTGCTTTCCAAAATGTCTGCACTGATTCACAGGTCCACCAACAAAGCCCTGGTGTTTCTGCCTTTTCATAAATGCTTCTATATCTACTATTTCTGTTTTATCACTTTTGCAAACTTCATTGATGTCAGGTGAAACCTCAGGGTTGTTTTTTTTTTTTTTCAGTCTTCTTATTATCAGTGATTTTAATAATTCCCTTCTCTGATCACAGGTGCATTAATTTTGTTTCAAATAGAAGCTTTTCAGTTCTATGTAATCAAAGTTATATCTTTTAACTTCTCTAATTGCTTCTGTGTTGTGTTTCACTAAGAATAAATCTTATACCTGTGAAAGGTATGTATGACATTCTTCTATTGTAATAAAGTGATATTTAATATCAAAATCAATTTTGATATTATTATAGAATATAGTATAAAATGTTAGTCTAATTCTAATTTCTTCCATACTGCTTTCCAGTTTTCCCAGAAATTTTTATCAAATTGAACAATCTTTATAAAGTAATTTATACTTCTAATTTATCCAATACTGCTTTAGTTAATTTCATTGTTTCTGATTCTCCCTTCTTTAGACTGTTAGATCTACCTGTCTCTGGATGACTGCTACTTTATATTACTTTTTGAAATCTAAACATAGTATTATCCTTTTTCATCCCTAACTTTTTTCATTAATGCCCTTGATTTTTTAGATTTGTTTGTTTTTACAAACTAATCTCCAAAAGAATTTTATTATTATTTTATTGAGTCCTATAAATACTTGATAATTTAATTATTATAAGATAAAAATTGTAAGTTAACATTGGTGGCATTATCACTTTTGTTAATACTGAGATGACCTAGTCATGAGTACTAAATATTCCTCCAGCTATTTAAGTTGTAATTTATTTCTTTTAGGAAAATCTTCTAATTGAATCTATAAGTGTTTTGTGGGCTTTGGTAGGGACATTAATTTCTATAACGAATTAGTATTCATATGGTGATTAGTTACAAGAGAGACCATGGAAAGCAATTATTATAGGGGATGGCAAACCAAAAATAAGCTTAGGAATATCTTCTATATTTAAAAAACAAAACAAAAACGAAACAAAAAAACCCTGAAGTCAAAGATAATTCTTTGACACTTAGCCAGAGCTTAGCTATCTGTCCACTCTCTACACTTATGCTTGTCAACCTTTCTCTTTCATTTGCTTATTTTATTTTTGTCTCTGATGCAGCTTTAGAATGGAGGAGTTTAGTAGCTTTTATGGACATTCTTTATACAAGCAATCATAACTTCAATGATTTCATGTCGTCTCTAATGATGCACATTATAAACCAACTGTACTCTACAATCACTTCAGTTTTTGTTTGTGTATTTTCTTAAATCCTCCGTATAGTGTCTAAATGGAGGGCTTAATTTTTGTTTTTAAATGGAGGGATTATTCTGCTTCTTTGAATTTTGGTGGAAGGCACAATTGAACTTTAGATCCCCATCTGTCTTTCTTCACTCTTACTAGCTGAGTGGGCCACTTCATTTTGTAGTCATGTGTTTCCTGAATGATAACTCTCTCCTCACTGATGACATTTCCTGTCAATGACGTTTCTCACATAGCTCTTTGGGTAGTGAACTGGTCGAGTCCACTATCTGTGTTTCCATAATCATCAATATCAGAAAGAGACTGCCATCGAAATGCCATAAGATGGATTCCATTTCATATCTATTTTCTATCATCTTTCCAGTTTTACCTGTAAATGCTCATAAATTCTTGTGACTTAGTTACATCTCACACTAAGCTTTCTGTTAGTTAATGTTCTCGCCATTCTTCTTGCTCTCCACTTTCTCTCCTTCCCCTATCTTCCATGAAATTGCCCCAAGACTCATAGCCCCTCTCTCATCAGTCTTTGATGTCTCCTTCTTTACTGGCTCTTCTCTTTAGCCAACAAGTATGTTTTAGTTTATACAAAAAAAATCCTCCTTGAATCTGATACCTCATCAAGTTATCTGTCATCTCCCCATTTACAGTCAAACTGTTAGAAGTAGTTATATAAATGAACTGACTCCATTTTCTCACAAGCTACTCAGTAGTGTCTTGTAATCTAATTTGGGATTTCTACCATTCAAATGAAATTTCTTTTTCTAATCTTGCTAACAATGTCTTCATACCAAATATTATGGTCTTTTGTTTTTGTTGTTGATTCTCATTGCATCGTTTCATATGATTCACTTTACCCTCTTTCTTGATACTCCCTCCTACCTTGTCTTCTGTAACACTGTACTCTTAAAGTCCATTTTCTTACTCTATAATTACTTCTCTGCTCAAAATTGAAGTCATTATCAAGCCTTTACCGTTTAAATGGGGGTTTCCTTTAAGTCAATTTTTTTGACTTTCTCCTGTTTTCTCTATATATATTCCTTTTGTTAACTATTTTAAAGTCTTCAAGTATTACTTCTTCCAAATATCTTGCAAATCTATATTGCTACCCATGATCTTCCTGTATCTATTAGCTAATTTAATTTGCAAACATGTGCTAGATATTTCTACTTGGAATCTCACCAGAACCACTTCAAATTAAGTATATACAAAATTTAACCCATTATTTCTGCCCCCCAAATGCCATTATCTCTATTTTTTTTTTACTTTTGTTGACACCATCATTATCTTCTAGTCAATCAGTCTCATAACCTCAAAGTTATCTTTGACTCTTTTCCTCATCCCTCACAATCAATGATTGTTCAATTTCCCATTGCTTCTTCTCACAGTTGCATTCATATTTGTCCTTTTGTTCTAAGATCACTGTAATTACCCTAGTTCGGATGTTTGTCACCTCCTACATAGTTTCCCTGTGTCCAGTCTATGTTTTCTCCAATCCTTTCTTCTGATTTTTGGGGAAAAATGCCCCACTTCAATAATGTGAATATATTATTTGATTTAAAGAAAACCATTTCCAATTTCTCTCTCTATTTATGTCCCCTCTATTGTTCCTGGTAATCATAGAGATCTGAGGGGAAAATATGTATCATTGATCATATTATAAAATTACATTATTCTCATTTAGTCCTTTATGAATGTTTGTTCAACTTCAGTGTTTTATGTTCTCTTAATTCCTGTGTTTGTGTTGTACAACTTCTGTGTGGTTTTGTTATTTTCATCAGGAATGTTTGGAAGTTTTCCATTTCTTTTGAATTTTTTTATTTAATTCATTAAATATTTTCCAATTACATGTAAAATAACATTCATTATTTAAAAACAAATTCCTTCAAAATTCTTTCCTACTCTCCAACCCATACTCTTCTTTAAGAGTAAAAG
Organism: Notamacropus eugenii; assembly: GCF_028372415.1. Classification (NCBI taxonomy): domain Eukaryota; kingdom Metazoa; phylum Chordata; class Mammalia; order Diprotodontia; family Macropodidae; genus Notamacropus; species Notamacropus eugenii. Next base: position 263,517,572 of record NC_092876.1, read on the forward strand.
GAATTTGAAAATGATTTTACATGTGAAGTCATGCAAAATATATTTCTACATTAGCCAAGTTGCAAAAGAAAACACAAAGAAACCTCCAAGAAATATTAAGATTTTTTTAAAAGTAAGCTTAAATTTGCACTCATAATTCATCAGTTCTCTTTGGAGGTGGACACCATATATTATTAGAAGTCTTTTGGAATTGTCTTAGATCATTGTCATGATCAAAGTAGCTAAATCATTCACAATTGAATACTTAAAATGTTATGCTTACTATGTACAGAGGTGACCTGGTTCTGCTCCCTTCTCTTTGAATCAGTTCATAGCAATCTTCCCTATTTCTGAATCTATTCTGCTCAACATTTCTTATAGAAAAATAATATTCCATCACATCATATATCATAACTTGCTTAGTCATTCCCCAATTGATGGCTATCTCTTTGATTTCCAATATTTTGCCACCACAGAAAGGGCTGCTATAAATATTTTTGTACAAGTAGGTAGTTTTTCCTTTCTCTTTGATCTCTTTGTGATACAGACCTAATAGTGTTATTTCTTGGTCAAAGAATATTCAGTTTATTACACTTTGGGAATAGTTCTAAACTGTCCCCCAGCACTCACATTTGATGTTTTTAACATCATTGTTAACCCCTTTAAGAACACAAAACAAAACAAAAAAATCTTTGTTTTTTCTCTTTCAGTAATTCTAGTTGAATTTGAACGTATATTTTTCTTCGAAGCTTTCTTTGTAGATGTTTTAAAATCAATTTCTTCCTCTGGACTTGCTTTAGTATCCCCATCACCATAATAGCTCATAAATTAGAATTACTTCTCATTATTTTGCTTGTTCAATCATTCTTCCAGGATACTTTCTACCAGAGGCTCTGTATAGTTATGGAGGGGTCTGGACTGATTTTGGTTCCTGTATGATCCTTTTTCTCCTTTATTGGATTATTGAGTGCTGTGTTATTCTAAAGTACTAGAGACAGCTCAGGCTGGGAACCAGTAGGCTTTATGTGTTTCTAAGTTGATCTTATCCAGGAGAGTCTGATTACTGCTTCCTGATCTTATCTATGCAAGTTCCTAACCCAAGGTTAGGTCTGCATAATATTCTAGTTGGCTTACCCTTGGTTGAAAGTTCTAGGAAACTGTTGCTGTACTTAATCACTATATACCATCTGGAAAGCTCTACAGGTTCAGAATGACAGATCTACATGCTCCTTTTTTTTTCTCATATTCCTGCCTCCATTATTCTGCACCTGGGTTCAGACAAGGATGGAGACTGGAATCAAGACACCACTCTACTTCTAGAGTCACAGAGACCCAGCTAGTATTTTTTTTTCTTAAATTTCTCTTATCTCAGTATATAGCCTAGGTTCTATAACCACTCCAGGGAGTAAGAGAGCTGCCAATTGGTACCCTCTTCCTCATCCTACACAAAGTCATGACTCCTCTGTATGGAAGAGGGAGCCCATCTTGACATCATGCACATCCTTCAGCCTCTTTCATTCCTTGCACACTGTAATATTTCTTTCCATGCACATCAAGTCAGATGTCATCCCTAATGTACTCTTTCTCTACCTTCCTATGCTGACCTAGGCTTTAAATATTACTCTCAGTGATTTTTTTGCTCTTAGATTTCTTGGTAAGAACTCAGTCTGTTACATTTTCTTTGTGAAAAAGTTGTCTTGGAGAGAGTTAAGTTTTATTTTCTTCTGTAAACCAGCCATGTTGACTCCTCCTCCCTCAGTCAAAGTTTTTAGCAATCATTCTGTATAATTTCCCAGAAGTCCTGATGACAATATTCACTTATTAATTCAATGGGGGACTGATTCACATCAAAATTCTACCTATTAACTTTTCTAATATCTGAAAATATTACCTATCCATCTGAGTAGCTTCTCAATTAAAATTTCTACTTCAAAGGCATATCAATTATCTGTGACTGAACAACCACTAATCCATTAATGTGTAGACTTTTAAAGCATGTTAAGTGATTCATCTTTTCTTGATGTGAAACAATATTTTGGAGAATTCTTTTAATGGATTGTTGTCTTGTGATGGCAAACAAAGTGGAACCTTTTGCTGTTTTTGTTTTAGTATAATCAAATGCCTCTGATTGAATGTTGCCTTTATCAACCAAGAGTCTTTATTAGGGGTAAAGTACAGAAACAAGAGTTTCCTTAACTAGAAACAGTATATGTATTTGTATTGTTAATGTGATTAAGATGTTCCTGACTTATTAATGGGCCTGCCCATTAAGGGAGTTTGATTAGGGAAGATTTGCAGGAAGGTCCAAAGCTTTTGTTAATGAGGCACTGGTTCTCAAGGGTTGGAATGCCCTCTGACTCTAAAAAAGGTATAAATACTCTGAGGGTGAGGTTTTACTTTGGGATGCACTGACTGGAAATGTTTGTTTGACCATATGAGGACTCTGGGAAGCCACTAAGGATTCCCCCAGCTTTCAAATCCTGGATGTCTTTGCTTCCCTCTCTAGTAACTATGTTCAGACAGTATATCACCAAGGTGATATTTATAGCACTGGTGGTGACTATGAATATGCCAGCATAGTTTTCAATCACAAAATATAAAAGACTTCATACAGAAGGCAGAAGAAAAGCATTTGATTAGATAACAGAAAGCCAAATCCCAGAATCAGAAAGCAAAATCCATCATGATGACCAAGAAATTAATAAACATTATCACCCCAGGGAGCAAAGCCATTCCAAGCCTCCCACCTCGCTAGGGTCTTCTCACAAGTAAACACTTATGAGCCTGAGCCCTGCCATATGTGCCTGTCTGCATCTTCTCTCCCTTGACCTAATGGCACTCACTCACTTCCCCACCCTTTCACAAACTCAGCCCAACTCAGGCTCCATGAGATTTAGTGGGCCTATTAATGAATAGGAAAGATTTTCCAATTAAATTACCATTACATTCAGCCCCAAGATCTTTCATATTCATTACATAGGTTGGTGGGGCAATTGGTATTAACAAAACTTTAAAAAAGATAACAGAAAATAAGCATATAAGATAATATCTTAGGCAAGTGGTGTCAATAGAACTTCACAATAGTATAACAGGGGTCACACAAAATGAGCATATAAAGCAATATTTCAGGGTAGAGCATGAGCACAGGCACTCCATCATTCCCCCTCAATAAAGGGACCCAAATCTTGGGGTAAGGGGCGAAAGTCTCTTCTTCCATAACTACTTCCTACTGAGATTATACATAGAGCTGTCCCTGTTCTAAGAGGTTCCATTTCAGAGGTCTGTTCTTCAGCTGGCATCCAGAGCTTGGTTGACTTCAGGTCCAGAGATGACACATCACCGTTCTGAATAGGGAGTGACATCCGGCTTAAGTGATCACACATCTACAGGTGGAGAGTACTAAGCCTATGGGAAACGGATCTAGCAAACGAGTTAACAGACAAAAAGCCACAAAATAAATAAGGAAACAATAACCAGAAGCAGGGTAGATACAGGATTAGCTGTGGTTCTGAAATCCATGAACCCACTGTTATAGCCTCATTCACAGCAGAAGATATGAATTAAAGGTACAATTTGGTAATTATCTTCTCCTGAATAATCAACAGTTATGATATTATCTTTCCCATGTGCTATAACTTCTGCAGCTTTTGCAATGTTGTCTGCCTTCCATTTTACCCATACCTTATTTCCCAATTTTCTTCTATCAGTAGAGTGCAATCCTTTCGTTCATCTGATAGTTATGTCAGAATGAGGGTCAGTTTTCACAAGTGGTCTTGTTTCACAGGGAATAATAATTAATTGAACTATTCTACCATTTTTACAAAACTGTATGGGTTCATCACCTAAATTTTAGAATGTCACAATAATTTCTCCTTGATAATTACAATATGTTACTTTGACCAGTATATGTATTCCTCAAGTTCCTAATTCTGATTTAGATAATATCCATCCAAAATTATTCTTAGGGATTCTCATTTGTGTTCTAAATTAGGTTGTTCTAATTTTTTTCCTATCCAATCAAAAGCCCTCTAAACAATGTAGATCATCTGCTGACCCAGGGCCTTTCCACAAGCAAACACTCAGGAGTCTGAGCCTGCTGTGTGTCTGCCTATGTTCTCTCTCTCCTGACCCAAATAAGCTCACTCACTTCCTTCTAGTTCTGCCCCACTCTTTCAGCAAACTTCTCCCAAAGCAGGCTCCATGTGACTTAATGGGCCTATTAATGAATAGGAAAAATTTTCCAATTAAATTAGCATTACCGACAGTTGGACCTGTCTGTTGAATTATGGTCAGACAGAGGAGCCATGTATGTTGATATCTGATTTCTCTGGATTTTCTTTGAACTTCAGGGTGCTGACTCCCCTGAACTACCTGAATGATATATGTATTTGGTTAAAGGAATGACACATGTGTTTGATTAAAGTGATTGTTAACCCCTCAGAAGTTGCCTTTACTTTTATGAATGCAAAGCTATGAACCTGTGGTAGCAGGCCTCTCTGTGTATGTTGGGGTGCTTACTGTTACACTTATCTAAATAGAAAACTGTTTTTGTTTTTTTGAATATAAAAATATTATCTGACTGCTTAGCACTTTAAGAAGTTCAAACCAGATTGATACAGCATACACTTTAGCAATACCCATTTCCTAAATTCCATATACATTTTTTCATTGATTATAATTAGGTACACATGAACCTATAGATACAAGTTTAATCCATAGTAAGTGTTTACTACATTAGCAAAACAGAGGTATGAACTTAATTTCAATTCAACAATAAATTCTTAGCCATCTATAATGTGCCAAGAAGTGTGCTAAGACTGGGGTTACAAATTATAAAAAAGAAACAATGACTGGCTTCAAGGATCCTACATTCCAGAAGAAGACTTAACATATATCCAGAAAATTAAAAAGAATATAATTTCAGATGGAAAAGAATACTAAGAATTTTAATTTTCCTTTTTTCAAGATCTTATAAGCCCTGCTTAGAGGCTCCCCTTTGTCTCTGACAAAAGTGTTCCTAAGGTTAACTTGAAATCCTCTTATTACACACTATAATCCAGGATGCATAAAATTTCTCCTGAAAAAGCTGGGTTCATTTGTTTCCCTCAAAAGCATTAACAAATAGTAATATGGAAATGGAAGCATGGTTATTTTCTAGTACCAAATTTGTAGCCTTAGATAATAAATTTGAATCCAAGCCCTGCCCGTGTGATTTTAGTGAATTTAATTATCTTTCCTAGGCCTTGGGCCTCAGTTTCCTCAACTTTATGTAATGGGGGAATCAGTCCTTCAATCATATTCAGATATGCCCTTCCTGAGTATTATGCAAAATGTTAGCAAATATTCCTTTCCTGGTTTGACTTTGATGCGTTGAGGAGGAATGAGCCTTCTCAGGCCAAGAAATTTTCTACACATGTGCCTTCCTTCCATTGCATTTTAAATTTGAACCCATTCTCTCCAGGGAATTTGAGTGTACATGATAAGTGTTTTCAGGTTAGGGATACATTTTTTTTTTTTACTATAGTTCTTGCTCTAGCCTTTGAGTAAATCCCTTTTCTAAAAGAAAATAGATCAACTGGTAGATTTATACTGGATGGGGGATTATGAGCAACAATACAAAAAAGCCCTGACTCCTCAGGATACATCCTGACTCGTGGTCTTAGAAGTACTTTTTTTTTCTTTTCTCAAAGTCTTTATGAGATTCCCTTTAAATATAGCTTTCTGAAAGACTCCAAGTGTTAGTCCTTTCTGTAGTTCACAATCATCATTTGCATTGCTCTTCATCAGATAAGATCACTGTCTGAAGCTGCTGCCATCACTGGGGACAGAAATTTCCTGTTTTCAGCCACTTCCATTCCATGTGACTTGCAGCGGGAGCACATGGCAGAGACAAGTATAGGCATTCTTGATTATCTCAAGAAGTAGCTTATGAATGTTATTCATGAACTTGAAACTTCTTTGTGAAGGAGTGAAAGTTTTGTATTACCAGGGCAGAAGCAAGATCCTGGAAATTAGCCTCCTAACAGAGAAGTTAGATTTTTTAGGGAGCATAAGCTTTGCACATTCCCTCATGGGTAACCCCAATTTCAAGAATTTATGACATAGAGAGCTGGTCACTGGCCATCTAGGAAGAAAAGGGGATTTCCTCTACATTATACTTCTTAGAAAATGAAAATCAACTTATTGCCATAAAATTGGAAAGGGAGAGAGAGAGGAGAGAGAGAGAGAGAGAGAGGAGGAGAGAGAGAGAATGTGTGTGTGTGTGTGTGTGTGTGTTTGTGGTATAGGTGGAAGTGGATTTGGAAAGGGAAACTCTGGAACCTGCCACTCCTGTTATTACTATAAACTGCTTCATCAGTGCAAGTTCATGGGAATGTGAATGGTTATCCTATACTGTTGTTCCCTCCCCCCTCCCCTCCATACCAAAGTATTTTTAGCTTCTAGGAGGAAAGTACACCTGCTCATAGGCAACTGTGAATCCTTTGCATCTCATGCATTTCCTGTGGGATAAAGTAAAAGTTGTTCCATTTCCAGTTCCAATTTAGTACGTTGTCTGTTCATTCAGGAGTTAGGGACACGTGTATCCATATATGGTGAAACCGAGACTTTCTATCCCAGTATTCATACTACAGTATCTACTATACTATGCTATATCATGTTATATTTTATTACTTTGCTTGTACTATTGATATGATGTCTATCTAGAAACCATCACATTCATATATTTGATACTTCCAGTGGCCCACTGGTTAGGCTTATAACTGTGGTAATAGAAAAGAGTGGTGCTAATTGGCCCATTAGTGGACAAAACCCATGACCTTGACTTCATGAAATGCAATTCAGTAGAGCAAGACTCTTGATACATTTCTTTGACTAACCTTGGTTGGGTAGAAGATCTGAAAACAAAACCAAAGCTATTTTCACTCTAAAGACTTTTTGACTGCCATCCCTCTCACCAGGGTTCATTGTTTTAACATTTTTACTAGCTACTATTTTTTGTTTTTTTACAGTGGGCTAATTGGTACACAAAACAGTCTTTTCAAGAAGTTGTAAAAAACTTTATATTGATTTTTCCCTTTTGACTCAACCAAGAGAATGTCATCTTTTGTTTCTTTATTTCTAAAGGAGACTGTAGACATTACATAGGAAACATGCTGGCTACAGTTTGCCGGGAGGTAAGTAATAATAAACAACTTTGCTTCCTCCTCTGGCTTCCCCAGTTCCATTCCTTCCTATAACTAGCCTTATCAAAGCTTTAATTCATGAGTCTATTTTTTTTTTCTCATTTAAACCAGAGATTAAGTAATTCCCTTTTCCCCTAAGTGCCAGGGGCCATATACATAATATATCTAAGGATGGAAAAAAATCCTTGAGAAATAGACTCTGTGGAGTTTCAAAAATTAAATTTCACTTAAAATTACTGAAGTGAAAAATCATTCCCATACTGTTATAATATTATATCAGGGCTAGCTGAAAAAAACAAATACTGAATAACTTGAGGGTGAAAACACCAAAAGGAGTTTAAATAAGAAATAAAGATGTGTGTCCATGTCACTAGAAGATATAGAAGAAATAAATAATATTAAGCAATCAATAAACATTTATAAAGTGACTACCAAGTGGCAGGCACTGCTAAGTTCTACGGATATAAAGAGGCAAAAATTTGTCCATATCCAGCAGGAGCTTTCATTCTAATGGGGAAGACAATATGTAAACAAATATATCAAAAGCAAGCAGCAAATAGGAAATAATTAATTGAGAGATGGCAGTGGAATTAAGAGGAGTTGAGGAAGTCTTCTTCTAGAAGGTGGGATTTTACTTGGGACTTAGAGGAAGCCAGGGAGATCAGTAGTTATAGCACAGGAGGGAGATCATTCTAGGTATGGAGGACAGACTAAAATCAAGAGTCGGAGTTTCTTGTTTATGAAACAGCCAGAAGTTTAGTGTCACTGTATCAAAAAGTACATTATGCAGATTAAGGCGTGAGAAGTCTAAAAAGGATGGACAGGGCTAGTATTTTTATATTTGATCCTAGATGCAATAGGAAGCAATAGAAGTCAATTGAATGACGTAGTGGGTGAAAAGTACTATAGTAGCTGAATGGAAGATGGATTAGAGTGGTGAGAGACTTCAAAAACTACTATTAGATTATTGTAATAATCCAGACCAAGTATGATGAGAGTGGTGGTAGTAACAGGGTAATGGGGAAGGTAGTAGGGTAAAGGATTTAAAAGGAAAGATAATAAGTTCCATTTTGGTTACATTGAGTTTAAGACGTCTACAAGACATTCAGTTCAAGATTTCTGAAAAGTAGTTAAAGATATGAGATTGGAAGTCAGCACAGATGTTGGGGCAAGATAGGTAGATTTGAAGATTATCAGTATAACAATGGTAATCAAATCTATTGGAAATCACCAGGTTATTATATTATGTATACATTATATTTATTGTATACATTATCAAGACAAATATGCATATAGAAATATCTATAAATGAATGTGAATGTGTCCAACATTCTTATTTTTATTCATACTCATTATTTTATTTTTTCACCATTATATGTAAATTTTAACATTCCTGTCTTAAAATTTTCAGATCCAAATTCACTCCCATCCTCTCTCCCTTCCTCCATCATTGAGAAGACAAGCAATTTCACATAAGTTATATATGTGCAGTCATGTAAAACATATTTCCATGTTAGTCATGTCATGAAAGAAAATATGGGCCCTCTCCCCTAAAAGAATATATACATATATATATATACATATATAATATATATGATATATGTGTATATGGGTGTATATATATATATATATATATATATATATATACGTATACACATATACGTGCGTACACACACACATATAAAAACAATTATGCTTCAATCTTCATCCATACTCCTTGAGTTCTTTCCCTGAAGATGAATAGTGATTTTCACAATACGTCCTTTGGAATTGTCATCAATCACCTTTTTGCTGAGTTGCTATGAATACCTAAGTCATCCACAATTTATCATCATACAATGTTGCTATTACTCAGAACAATGTTCTCCTAGGTCTACTCTTTTCACCTTGCATCAATTCATGTAGGCCTTTTCAGGTTTTTCTGAGAGAATCCTGCCTTTCATTTCTTATAGTGCAATAGTATTCTATCACAATCATACACCACAACTTGTTCAGCAACTCCCCAATTGATGGGCAACTCCTCAGATTTCAGTTTTTTGTCATCACAAAAAGAACTGCTATAAATACTTTTGTATATATAAGATCTTTTCCTTTAAAAAATCTCTTTAAAATACAGCTTTAGTAGTGGTATTGCTGGGTGAAAGACTGTGCATGGTTTTATAGCCCTTTGGGAATAGATCCTAATTGCCCTCCAGAATGGTTGAATCAATTCACAATTCTAACACCAGTATATTAGTGTCTGCATTTTCCCACACTCTCTCCAATATATGTCATTTTCCTTTTCAGTCATATTAGCAAATCTGATAGATATGGGATAGTGCCTCAGAGTTCTTTTAGTTTGCATTTCTCTAATCAATTGTAGCTTAAGAGTATTTTTTAAACATGACTAGAGATAGCTTTGATTCAGTGGGGAACCAGCAGCCTTGAGTCCACATGTGGCCTTTAGGTCCTCAGTTATAGCCCTTTGACTGAATTAAAACCTCAGAGGGCCACACCTGAGTACCTAAAAGGCCCCCATATGATCTCAAGGTCACAGGCTCCCCATTCCTGGACTACGTTTGAAAATGGCCTTTTTATATCTGTTGATCATTTATGAAGAATGGCTCTTTTTTATTATTAATTTGACTCAGCTCTCCATATGTTTAATGGAGAAACTTGCTGCAAATTTTTTTCACAGTTATGATTATTTTATAGTTCCCTCCAATCTATTTTCTCCCTGTTTATCCTACCTTGTCTCTCCTTTCACTCTCTCCATTCTCAAAAGTATATTTTTTTTGTTTCTGACTTTAATCTCCCCTAATCATCTGTCTCTTATATCAGTTTCCCCTCTTCTTTTAGCCCCTTTTCTTTCTACTTTACTGGAGAGTAAGACAGATTTCTATACCCAATTGAGTGTGTATGTTATTCCCGCTTTGGGCTGATTCCAATGAGACCAAAATTAAATCATTGCTTGCTACTCCTCCCCTATCTTTGATCAAAGTTCTTTTCTGTCTTTTTTATGAGATAGTTTACCTCTATCTCCTCCTTTCCCCTTTTCCCAGTGCATTTCTCTTTCTCACTTCTTAATTTGTTTTCTTTTTTTAGATAATCATCTCATTATATTACTTGTACCCTCTGTCTATGTGTACTCCTTCTAACTGCCCTTAAAATGTTAAAGTTCTTAGTAATTACAATTATCTTCACATGTAGGAATGTAAATTATTTAACCTTGAGGAATCACTTATAATTTCCCTTTCCTGTTTATCTGGCTATGCTTCTGTTGAGTATTATTTTTGAAAGTCAAATTTCCCATTCAGCTCTGGTCTTTTTTTCAAGAATTCTTGAAAGCCTCATATTTTGTTGTAAACAGATTTTTTCCCCCTGAAGGATTATACATAGTATGATTGGATAGGTGATTCGTGGTTGTAATCCTAGCTCTTTTGCCCTTTGAAATACTATGTTCTAAGCTTCCTGAACTTTGAATGTAGAAGATTTTAAAGCTTGTGTTATCCTGACTGTGGCTCCATGATATTTCATTTTTTTTCTCTCTACTTGCATTATTTTCTTCTTCACCTGGGAGCTCTGGAATATATCTATATCTACATCTATATCTATATCTATATCTATATCTATATCTATATCTATATCTATATCTATATCTATCTATCTATCTACAGACACATATGTAGATATCTCTATAGATTTATACATATATATATATGTACATATATATATATATAATACTCCTGGAAGTTTTCATTTTGTAATCTCTTTCAGGAAATAATCAGTGGATTCTTTCCATTTCTATTTTACCTTCTGGTTCTAGAATATCAGGGAAGTTTTTCCTGATAATTTCCTGAAATATGGTGTCTGTGCTCCTTTCTTGATTATATATTTAATAAAGTCTAATAATTCTTACATTATCTCTCTTTAATCTATTTTCCAAGTCAGTTGCTTTTCCAGTGAGATAGTTCACACTGTCTTCTATTTTTTCCCATTCTTTTGATTTTTTTTGATTGTTTCTTGAAATCTTATGGTGTCATTAGCTTCTACTTGCAAATCCTCATTTTTAAAGAATTATTTTCTTCAGTGAACTTTTGCACCTTTTCCCTCCATTTGGGCAATGCTAACATCTAAGGAACTGTTCAGTGATTTTTTTGTACATCTTTTTTCATGTGGTCAGTTCTGGTTTTTGAAACTATTTGTTTTATTTTTTATTCATTTAAGCAAACCCTGTCACACACAGAATATACTCTTTTTATTGTAATATTTTATACTCTGTAATTCATCTTAGAAAAGAAAAAAACACAATGTGTTTGGAATGAATGAATTGAACTAGACAAAGAAAGTGGAGACACCAAGTCTATTTGAATTCTACACAAGACCTGAATGACTAGGGAAGTGCACATTTATGTGAAAACTTCTTAATACTACTAAAGAAAGTGGTTTATAATTGCACTTGAAATACACACATAATATGGATGTATATATGTACATATATCTTTTTCTTCAATTTTAAGCATCCATCCCCTTCTTTATCTCAAATACATTAACAGAGCTTATATACAATTCCTTTTGAAGTCTTTGACAATATGGATGATCTAGAATGTCCCTGAAAAGTGAAAAACACTTTAATAATAGAGTATAAATATTTTTACTCTACCACAGGGCTAAGAATTCTATTCTTTGGCACAGGAATATAGCAGCAGAACATAAAAACAGTCACCTTCCTTCTCCCCTCTCCAGGATAGTTTTACTAAAATATTCCCTCCTAATACCTCTTTCCATCTGAACATCTGATTTCAAAGCATCTATTCAACATTTGTTCTTTTTCTTTTGGTTCTATGGGAATTGGAAACAAAAAAAATATGTCTACCTAGGTTTTCCAGTTTTATTCTCTGGGAAAAAATGAATATCTAGAAAAAAAATGTGCGAGGAAAGATGTATTTGAAGTATCGGTTTATTAGAGATCATCCAACTATATAATGGTGTAAAGTTGATATTTTCTCATGATTGATAAAAGCCAAGGTGTACTCCTTTGAATTAGATACTGGGGAAATAATTTACTACTCTAAATATAGAAAATACTGCTTTTTGTATTGTACAGGCAGTTTTTCATATGAATGGCTACATTTGTCAGTGGTTTTGCTAATATTCAGTTCAGTTTTTCACTTTCCCAATTACACATCTATGTGGGAACAGGTGGAAGGAGGGAGAGATCATTTAGTATCATTGACTGACAGAATAGCCTAATTTTCACTTTCTACTGAGGTTCAAATGATGACTTGAGATGCCACCGTATTCTGGTACTATTTTATTTCTTGCTACTACTTTAAAAACTGACATTGGTTGCACATCTACCTCCCTTGCCTTACTTTTAGATGTATTCTTTTCTTTCCCTTTTCTCTGAAAGGCCCCTAGGAACAATTTGCCAGACATACCGTTAGAGAAAATTCTGTATCTAAGTGTGCAGTTTGTAGATTACATATGAACTTGTTTTCCCCCTCCTACTAAATCCCCAATAAAAGAAAATGAAAATGTAAGCTACTGACAGTCCAAACTCCAATAATCATCTCCAGAAGCATTCAGATATAAAACTCCTGATAGCTTTAGCAATTATCTGATTCTTCCAATAAGACTGGAAAAAATGGAATGCTGCCCTTTTTCTATTCTATGTAGGCATGCTGTAGTTTATATGCCATAAGGCCTTCATATATATATATATATATATATATATATATATATATATATATATATATATATATATATATATATATATATATATAAAATAATGTAGCAGCTTATAGGTCTCCATCCCTCCTGATTTGAATTTGCTTACTTTCAATTTGAAAGGAATACGTACACTAGACAATTTCAGTATTTTATAAAAAAAGAAAAACTGTCTGATAGGGCATTGAGTTTTTAAAATATATTTTTTCTTAAGATGGAAATAATCAAACATGAAAAATATTAGATTTAGACATTATAATGGATACCCTCTCCAATGATAATCATCCTCTCCTCCCCCATCCCCAAACAGAGTCTTCCCTGATAATAAAATAAGCAAAAACAACAAAAACTTCATTTTTTAGGTGCCTTAAGGCTGATACATGAAATATTTACCCCATTTTTTCCCACAAAAGGTATATGCAAAATAGACTCCAACCAGTGAGGCCTTCTCATCTGAACCCCTATAATTCAGGACAAAAACTTGATTCATTCATGTGTTTTTTTTCTCTACTTCTATATGTTGCACCCTAAAATTTCAGGCTCTGTTAAGGAGAATTGTCCTGAGTGTCTTCCCACTATCTTTTTCCATATGATTTTCTGGACCTTCACTCTCAAAGGATACTGCAAAAAGAATGTCTTCACTGTAAATAGGTTCTGTGAGTAAGTAATTCTGGATTTTCTTATCTTTTTTCAAAAGAATATTTTGCCTGTTTCCATGTCATAAAATCATCAATTTGTCTGGTAATCTCTCAAAATTCCTTGAAGTTTATTTGGCCATTTGGCAGGTGGTTAGTGTGTATTTATTGCAGGAAGTAGATGCCCTTGATAAAGAGGTTGAAAACTGAAATGACTATCCCTGCTACTGCTGGTAGTCTAAGATCTCTGGGCAGTCCCTCACAGGGCAGGTTGATAATCATAGAATTTTCTGGATGGGTTCACATAGTGCTCCAGAACATCAAACTTACTACTCTTGGCTTTGGATCATGTTTTATTTAATCATGCCAGTGAATTCAGGTTCATATCAGAGATGATGACCCTCATGGAGTTCAAATTCCCAATTTTGAAATATTCCCTTGCCACACGAATGAAGAATTCTGATAATCCTGTCTTTTGTATCTTCTTTGCTATCTTTACTATCCTTCAAATCACTGTGGCCACCAGCATGCTCACACAGTTCAACCAATTATCATAGACCTCTGAGACATATGCCATCCCCTTGACATGTGATCATCCAGAAAGTCCATGTGGCTGACTATATGCATCAGATCCTCAGGGTAAATGTTGTTGACATTTTCTAGCTTTATATAGGTGAGCTGCTTGGCCAGAATGAATGGGGCACAACATACACTTAGGATATCCTTCTGGGCCACCTGGGACTTTGACTTCAGAATAGTCCCTTTGTCTGTGACAGGCTAGGGGAAATTCTCCCTTATCTCCTGGAACTGGCTCCTGGTGGTAAGAGATAGTGTGAGGTTCTGAGTCATCTAGGTGATTGTTACCTTCACTACTCCATCCTCCTCATCACACTGTGTGATTCTATGAGGGATTTCTTTGAGTTCTTTCATGATCTTCACATCCAGGAAATAATAGGGGAATGCTTTAGTCCATTTCTCCAAGAGCTGGATAATCTTGGCAGTGAAAGACTTTAGCTTGGCCTTTTCTGTCTTAGCCTCCAGCTGCTTCTGCCGCTTGGGTTTAGATATGGACAACTTTAGCCAGAAGATCACATGGAAGGATGAAGATTTAGGAGCTCAGGAGGAAGGTGAAGACATCAGTCCTATCAGGATAATAAACCATGGTAGGAAGTAGTGTTCAATAATGGTTTCTAGAGATCAGATAAGATTCCCATCTTAGAAAATGATATCTCCATCATTCTGCTCTCTAATGTCTGACAGCACCTGTCTACTACAACTAGACTCAAACATACTAGAGAAGACTAGTTTCTGGGACATAGTTTTCCTCATTGTCTTCTGCAGTACATATATAAAAACCTGAAATTAGGGAGCCAAAGGAGAAAAAAAAAATCTGAGTGATGACCAGGGGACAGAGAAAACTTTACACAGTCAGCACTAGGTCTCCCAGCTCCAGCTGGACAGAATCATCTTCTCATTCCATCCCAACCTGGGTTTCTTCTCCTTTTTTGTTGTAGTGGTCCTACTTCCTCTTCATCTGCCTTCCTTCTATTCTTCCCACCACCTTGGCTCTTCTTATTCTGGTTTTTAAAGAGTTCTTCTCTTCAGTAAATGTGTGCACATGCGCGCGCGCACGTGTGTGTGTGTGTGTGTGTGTGTGTGTGTGTGTGTGTGTGTGTGTGTATTCAGTTCACCAACTGAGCCTTTTAAGAGTTCTCTTTAGAACACATGCAGCACAGCCCAGGAAGTGCAGAGCTCAGCCTGACGTGGCAGAGACAGGACCTTGAGCTGAGTTCAGGGAGTCACCATCAGCAACAGTTCCCAGATTGCTCAACCCACCAAGGCCACAGAGAGCTTCAAAGGTCAGTGAGAGGGTTCTATTACACAGGAGAGGAGAGCATGTGGACCCTAGCAGCAGCCACTGCAGGGGCAACTTCCAGTTTTGTAGGCCCTCCCTGCTGCTGCCTAGAGCCCATGGGGGAATAGAGCAGTTGATCTGAATCTCAGCCCTGAGCTCTGCCCTGACAAAGAACACAAAAGTCAAGTAACTGGTTGGGAAAACGCCCAAAAAAGAGAAAATAATAAGACAATATAAGATTACTTTCTTGGAGAGCAGGTATTTTCCTCCATCCTTTCAGATGAGGAGGAACAATTAGGTCTTCAGAGGAAGACCTAAAATTCAAGATTTCTGCATACAAAACCTCCAAAATAAATATGCGGTGATCTCAGGCCATGGAAGAGCTCAAAAAGGAGTTTGAAAATCAAGGAAGAGAAGTGGAGGAAAAATTAGTAAGAGAAATGAGAATGATGCAAAAAAGCCATGAAAAACAAGTCAACAGCTTGCTAAAGGAGCTCCAAAACAAAACAAAACCCTGAAGAAAATTATACCTTTAAAATAGGCTAAATCAATGGGCAAAACAAGTCCAAAAGGTGAATGAGGAGAAGAATGCTTTAAAGAGTAGAATTAGCCAAATAGAAAAGGAGGTTCAAAAGCTCACTGAAGAAAACAGTTTTTAAAAATTAGAATGGAGCATGTGGAAGGTAATGACTTTATGAAAAACCAAGAAATTACAAAACAAAACCAAAACAATGAAAAAATAGAAGATATTGTGAAACACAACTGACCTGGAAAATAGATTCAGGAGAGACAATTTAAACATTATGGGACTACCTGGAAGCCATGATCAAAAAAAAGGGCCTAGACATCATCTTTCATGAAATTATCAAGGAAAATTGCCTTGATATTCTAGAACCAGAGGATAAAATAAGTATTGAACGAATCCACCGATCACCTCCTAAAAGAGATTCAAAAGGAGAAACTCCTAGGAATATTGTAGCCAAATTCCAGAGTTCCCAGGTCACAGAGGAAGTATTGCAAGCAGCTAGAAAGAAACAATTATGGTATTGTGGAAACACAATCAAGATAACATAGGATCTGGTAGCTTCTACATTAAAAGATTGAAGGGCTTGGAATAGGATATCCCAGAAGTCAAAGGAACTAGGATTAAAACCAAGAATCACCTACCCAGAAAAACTGAGTATAATACATCAGGGGAAAAAATAGTCATTCAATGAAATAGAGGACTTTCAAGCATTCTTGATGAAAATACCAGAGCTAAATAGAAAGTTTGGCTTTCAAAACACAACAATCAAGAGAAAAAAGAAAAGGCAAACAGGAAAGAAAAATCATAAAGGACTTTCTGAAGTTGAACTGTTTACATTCCTACATGGAAAGATAATATGTGTAACTCTTGAGACTTTTCTCAGTATTTGGGTAGTTGGAGGGATTATACACACACACACGTATCTATCTATCTATCTATCATCTATCTATCTATCTATCTATCTATCTATCTATCTATCTATATGCAGAGAGCACAGAGTGAGCTGAATAAGAAGGGATAATATCTACAAAAATTAAATTAAGAGGTGAGAGACGAATATATTGGGAGTACAAAGGGAGAAATGGAATGGGGCAAATTATCACTCATAAAAGAGGCAAGAATAAGCTTATACAATGGAGGGTAAAAGGAAGGAGGTGAGAGGGAAAAAGTGAAGCTTACTCTCTTCACATTTGGCTTAAGGAGGGAATACTATGCTCACTCAATTTGGTATGAAAATCTATCTTACACTACAAGAAGTAGGGGAGAAGGAGACAAGTGGGGTGGGGGAATGATAGAAGAGAGGGCAAATGGGAGAAGGGAGTAGTTAGAAGTAAACACTTATGGGGAGGGACAAGGTCAAAAGAGAGAATAGTATAAATGGGGAGCAGGATAGGATGGAGGGAAATACAGTTAGTCTTATACAACATGACTATTATGGAAGTCTTTTGCAAAACTACACATATATAGGCTATATTGAATTGCTTGCCTTTTCAATGGGGATGGGTGGGGAGGGAGGAAGGGAGAGAAATTGAAATTCAAAGTATTAGGAATGAATGTTGAGATACATTTTTGTATACAACTAGGAAATAAGAAATACGGGTAATAGGGTATAGGAATCTATTTCGTCCTACAAGAAAAAAGAGAAGATCGGGTTAAGGCAAGGGAGGGGGATGATAGAAGGGAGGGCATATTGAGGGAAGGGATAATCAAAATGCAAGGCTTTACAGGGTGGGGGAGGGGAGAGATAGGGAGAAAATTTGAAACTCAAAATTTTGTGGAAGCAAATGTTGAAAACTAAAAGAAATAAACATTAGAAAAAAGGTATTTGTTGCAAATCCATCGTGGACAGGGTAGGACTTTGCTATGGTGACAGCATAGCTTACTGAGAGGAGCAAGTCTTTTACCTGGCCAGCAGGCTGCTTGTCCTCCTGTGGAGCTCGTGAGTAAAAGAATGAGGCAGGAGAGAGGGTCAGTAAGCAACTCCGATTTATTCAAGCAAGCACTCTGATTATATAGTGTTTGCCAGCTAGCCCAGTGAACCATGGTAACAGACATAAACAAACCTGAAACTATAGAAATGAACACAAGCTGGAACTATAGTGACAAAAACAAACCAGGGGTGGGGCCATCCCTTCCAGTGCCATCTTGTTCACCCTTCTCTGCACTGGACTCAGTTTACCTGATGTCCATCAGTGTGGAGTCCCAGATGGTGTGGTGGTCAGCACCCCTTACAGGACTTAAGACATATGTGAAAATAAATAAAATGTATACACAAGTTAAAAAAGAAGAGTTCTCTTCAGTTTCTTTTTGTTCCTCTTTTGCCATTTTGTATAATCTGCTTAATAAGATGCTATTTTCTTCCATTTTTTTGTGACTCCTTTACTAATTTGCCAAATTTTTACCCATTAATTTTTGTGTCTCATTTCTTTTCCCAATTTTTCCTCTACCTCTCTTGTTTGAGTTTGAAAATTTTTTTGAGGTCTTCTAGCATTATACACAAACACACATATATGTGTATATACATATATATACACACATACATACATACATATATACACACATAAATGTATATATAGGTGTATGTGTACAGGTATATGTATATACACACATACATAAACATATACACGCATCACACATGCATATGTGTGTATGTACACATATATGTATTGTACGTATATATGCATGTGTGTGTATTTATACATTTACATTTGTGTGTATATACAAACACCTATACATACATGTTCATATAAGTGTGTGTCTGTGTGTGTGTTTGTGTGTATACATATTCGTTTGTGTGTATTATCCTGAAAGATATCAAAAAGGATTATATATAGCAGAGACCAATTCACACTTTTTTGAGATATTGCATATAGCTGTTTTGATATTATTCTTTCTAAGTTTGTGTTTCATCTTCTCTATCACCATAGCAACTTTCTGTGGTCACTTCTTTTTTTGTTGTTATTGCTTGCTCATTTTCCCAGCCTATTTCTTGACTGTTAGCTTTACTTTAAATTTGGGCTCTTATCCTGGCATGGAGGGGGCACTGTCTCAAGCTTCAGAGATTTTTTGGGGGGTACAGCTGTTTTCAGAGCTAGATCTGCGCATCAGTAAGTTTTTAGTTTTTCCAAGGTAGTATGATTTGAGGAGAGATGTGTTTGCTACTCTTCTGGATTGTGTTCTGGGCTGTGAATGATCACAAATACTCTTTTCCACCATGAAACTCTGAGAAGAACTCCCATTTCCTGTGCCCACATGATCTGTTGTGGTAGTACTACTGTTCCTTATCCCGAAACTATGATCCAGGACTTCCATAGAGATCAGCATATAGACAATGCAATAGAGTCTTGCATCCAGTGTTTGCTAATGGACACCTATAATCATCTGTCTGACCTCCTTTTTATTTGTGAGCTAAGGGTTCCAGAAGCAGCTGCTTCAGATTTAGGTGCTCCCAAGTCCTGCTGCTGGTTTTTCAAGGTGGGGCTTACTGCTGTTTTGTTATGGAGTTGCTTGTGCTAGACTGGGTTCCATTCTCACTGAAGTGCAGGAGACCTTTTTACCTGCCATTCTAAGTGGTTATAGGATGTGAAATGTTTTACCCTATCACTTTGTGGATTCAGTCACTACTGAATTTTTTTTGAGATGTTATTTAAAGTTGTTTGGAGAAGAATTTGGAAGAGGTCAGGTGAGGTCATGACTTTTCTCTGCCATCTTTGCTTTATGCCTAGTCATGTTTTTATTTTACAGAATGAAAAAAGACTGTTTTACCCATCTCTTATTTGTCATTGTATCTCCAGCACTTAAAACAGTTTCCAACACATACCATGTGACAAATGAATATTTATTCCTTTGACTTAGCTAATATCCTTTGAAGGGTATAAAATTTGATTCGAGTTAGGTGTGACACACCTCATGTTGTAAGCTCTTAGTGGTCTCTTTCTTGGTTTAAGCACATTTAGTTTTCATTATCATTTCCTGAGAGGATATTTCTTTTATATTGTTAAATAAGTTCTAATATCTTAGAACTTTTTATAAAATTTATCCTTTATATAAGCTGACTGATTTTGATGACATTCTAAATTATATATATTTCATTTCTTTACCTGAAAAATATTACCCCAAATTGTACTCATCATCTTCTTGTTCCAGCACTACTAAAACAATACAGCAGAAAAGGAAAGACAACATGTGTAAATTTTACTATCTATCTAGTTTTGAGGGACACAAACAATTCAGGATAGAAACAACTGAAAGAATTTCTAAGATAATGCTGTGACAGTAAATTCTGTCTGACTCTTCCATAGTGTTTCTCTTCCAATTAAGAAGGCAGCTGTCATATTGCTTGGATTGATGGCATTTTCACAAAACAACTGTGGAATGAAAAGTTTGGTGAGTAGAAATTCAGTTCTACCTGAAATTTTATCAGTAGAAAATGGGAGGAAATTCCACTTTAATTATCTTTAGTTCTTTTAAGTTAGCATTGTTCTTATTCTGTTAATGTATTAAGGCAGGTAAGGCAGTTTACTATAGTAAAGAGGAGGATTGAGGAGGGAAAAAAATAAAAGAGAAATAAAGGTGTTTTATTGGTAGTATTCTGTTTTTAATATAGCAGTAATGACTGGGATATTATTGCATAGTAAAGAGTCATGATCATGATTTCCTATACTTAGATGAAAAATTAATTGTGAATTTTGGTAGAGTGTAACAAAATTTGGAATTCTTTACTTATTGGTAACACTGAAATAAAGGTCTTTCTTACTTTCTTGGAAAAAGCAATATGTATCAGATATGCCAGATAAAATATTTATTGTTCTAAAGTAATAGAGTTAAAAACATTACTTTGAGGAAAATGAGAAGAAAATGTAAAAGTTTTATGATGATGTAAAGCAAGTAGAAGGAAGAAATTGAGTAAAAGAAAGGGTGAGGAAAAGAAGAAGTGGAAATGGGGACAGGGAAAAGGAAGTAGCATAGAAATAGAGCAAAGAGGAAGGAGGAAAAGGAAAAGTGAAACTGGATAAGAAAGGAGAGTAAAGGAATTAAGGGAATGAAAAAGGAAAGCAGAGGAAGCAAAGGAAAAGGGCAATAGAAAATACAAGTGAGAAAAGGGTAAGAAGAGAGAAAATAAATGAGGGCATATTAGTTCTGAGACCATACATTTTGTTGTTATTCAGAGTAATGTCACTGTCATGGTCATTTTTTCCCCTTAGAATTTTTGTTTTGGTATATAGAAATATTCATGAATTTTGTGGGTTTATATTTTAACATATTTGGTTGAAGTTAATTAGATATTATCTCAAAAACTTTTGTTGATCCTCTCAAGTTTTCTAAATTTTTGTATTATTTATGAAGATATTCATTCCCTTTTTTGTAGGTATGATGGGGATATTGATTTCTTTAATTTTTATAATGTATATTTATGAAACATATATGTATGAAATGAACATGTAATTCAGAGTTAAATAAGTTTAATTCATACTATATCAGCTTTTAATTATTATAACTTTTACTCACAAATTCTGGTGTTACATCAGGCAACTATAATTCAGATAGCTGATTCAGGAATAACTCACAACAACAAAAATATTCTTATCCTGTCCATAAAGACTTATTCAGTTTTAATATTTATGATGTTATCTGTTGTCTACTATATCCAAAACCAACCAATTCAACCAATCAATAGATATTTGTCAAATGACAATATGTACCAGGCACTGTGCTGTGTATTATGATACAAGAGGAAAAAGACGATCCCTGCCCTCAGGGAGTTTTACAGTCTAATGGGGGAGACAATAAATAAACAAACATATACAAACTATATGCAGGATAAATAGGAAATAATTAATGTAAGGAGTGCACTAGAGGAAACAAGTTTGGAAATGTTTCTGCAGAAGATGAAAGTTTAGTTGGGAGGGACTCAATGAAGCAAGGTAAGTCAGTAGACAAAGAAGTGGAGGGGAATCTTTCAAGATATAGAAGAAAGTCAGACAGCAGAGAGACAGAGTCTCTTTTTGGAACACCAAGGTGCCCTACAACACTTGACTGAACAGGGCATATTGGGGAGTAAGTTGTCAGAAGACTGGAATTGTAGGATAGTCTAGGTTATAAAGGATTTTATACACTGAGCAGAGGATTTTGGTTTTGATCCTGACAGCAAGATCAGACCAGTGTTTTATGAAAATCACGTTGTGGATGAATCAAGAATGGACTTCAGTGGGGAGAAATTTGTGGCAATCAGACTCACCAGAAAGTGATTGCAATTATCTAGGGCCTTTACCAGAAAGGTGGCAGTGTCACAGGAAAAAGAAGGAAGCAAAATTGAGAGAGGTTTCAAAGGTAAAATCAACAGGCTGTGACAATGGATTGGATGCAAGGTGGGGTGAGATAAAGCAAGGAGTTAAAGATTACTTCTATGTGGGAGCTTAAGGTACTGAGTGCATGATTTCTTCAGTCATAGGAAAAGTAGGCAAGGGGGAAGAGATTGACAGGGAAATATAATGAGTTCAATATTGAACATATTGAGTCTAAGATGTCTACTGGACATTTAGTTTGATGTCTGAAATGTAGTTGGGTATACAGCATTGGAGGTCAGCAGAGAAGCTGGGGCAAGATAAGTAGATTTAAGAATCATCAACATAGAAATGGCAATTAAATTTATTGGAGCTGATGACATCACCAAGTGATGTAGCAAATAGAGGGAAAAGGAAAGAGGGGCCAAGGAAAGAAGATTGTTTTTCTTTTTAGAACAGTATTCATGATATAGAATATATGAAAAAAATGATGAAAAAAAACAATGAAACTATTTATCAAGTGCATATGAGCAAAGTACCCTGCTAAGTGCTGGGGATACAAATATGACAGTCCAAACTGTCAAAGAGCTCACATTCTAGTGAAGGAGACGGTATATATGGAAAGATTCCGCTGCAAGTCAGATGGAAAATCCCTATCATTCTTAGGTTGCAGCTGGCAAAGTGAATGTCAATGTCTCTTTAATATTCAATCAAGAAGTCTTTGAACTTTTTTTATTTCTTTCTTCTGAATTATATTTATCCATATAATTCTTCCCATCTTTTACTTATTCCCATCTTTTTCAATTAGGGCTGCAAATATTAGAGTGCTTAATGATTTAATTTTGAGGGGGCCTTTTCATTTTCTTAATATAAATTCTCTCCCAACTTTCTCATTAATTTTTTTGATTTGTAAGATAGAATATTTTTGTGGTGGACACTTTGCAAATATGTATAATTAGTACTTCGGTAATAGATGAACAAATGCCCCAATGGAATAGCTTTTCATATAGCTTTTGGGCATTGGATGAAATCCATCCTGTCAAATCCTTTCTTTGACTCTCCAAAGAGTATACTTGAAAGGCCTTGCCACTTAGATTGAATTGCTTTCTTGCATCTTCTTGGGGAACTTGTGTCCTCAAGGCCATATGTTGTCTTCTAGGTCCTAGGATATGGCCTTTTGACTAAGTCCAAGTTTTATAAACCAAGTCCTTTTATTAAGAGGATTTGTTCTGTGAAGTTCGGATTCAGTCAAAGGGCTCTACTTGAGGACCTATAGGGCCACATGTGGCCTTGAGCTACCTCTGATGTAGACCAAGAATGTTAACATTAATATTAATCTCTTCTCTATCAATATGTTGACTTATTTTTCATCCCATAACAATTTCATATTTAGAGTACCTACCTTCAATTTAAAATTTGACAGTATAAAAAAATGTTATTTGAAGTACTCTAAGGCCTCCTTTTTGCCATTCTGTCACCATCACTACAGAAGATGATAAGAACTGCATAGGAATAATAACTCACATGGGCATATGCATACATATACACACACATACACACATTATCAGTTATTACTTTGCTCCAGATTTTTTCCCCTGGCTCCTGATCTGGTAGTTAGTATTACTTGGCAACTAACATTATCCCTACATCAGCATCAATATTCCTTTGTAAGTGATTCATCCTGGGCTTACTCAACAGTTAGTTGCTAACCCTTTGGCATAGGGAAACCCTCTCTCTTCTGAATTCTCATCTTTTTAATTGAATATATCATGCTTTTGGAACTACAGGAACTCTACCTATCTATTACCCTAAAGTAATAAACAGTACACATATACTTCTTCCATTAATTCACCCTAATACCCAACCCTTATCCCACAATGGAGAGATGACAATCTAATTCAGACCTGTGCAGCTTTGTAACAGGTAAGGGCCAAAATTAAAATAGGCTAAACTTCTTTGAGTTGCAGATAGGGTTTTAGTGCCTCACTTTCCAAGTAGAGGTATAATTAATGATAAAACTATTTTGCAAATAAATCATATTTTAAATCAACTAATGTCAATTAATTACACTTGTTACTTAAATTTTTTATTTATCACAAAATCACACTAATGTTAGAAAATATTTTGCTAAGTGGCACAAGTTTTAATAATTTTTTTCAGGTTTTGTCACTGTTTACATTTAGTTAATAGGACATATTCCAGTTCTTGTCAGCAGTCACTTATCTTACTCCACAATCATATTTGAAATCAATTTCTTTAGACAAAGGCTACCTCATTGTCTGAGTTTACTTTCTTGAAGAAACATTTTTCCCACTGAGATTTTTCAATAATTTGAGTGCTTTAATGTTTTTCATTAGTGTTCAATTTGCTTAAGTCAGGACGTTTAGATTTGAAATGAGGACAAAGATTGTGTTCCTTTGGAATGGCTACTCTCAGCAAACAAGGCCCAATATTTTGTCTTTCATGTGTTTTGTGAAACCACTTTGTTTACTGCAACTTAATTTTGTTTTGATTCAGATTGGTTCAGAAATGACACAGTCTCAAGTCCGACATGGAAACATATATGTGTATATATATTACATATATGTATGTTATATATATGTAATATATGTGTTATATATGTAATGTGTGTGTGTAATATACATATATAACTAGTATTTGTTTTAATAACAATAAAGGTCTTAATCAGTAAGTGACTAGTAATAGAAGTCTCAATGAGTAAGCCCCAGTACTTATGTTACAATCTCAACAGCTTGTCAGAATCAGTAAGTCTCAATGGTTACGTTACAATGAGTGTTTCAATAGTTATATTGCAATCAGTCAATCTCAACAGTTATGCCACAGTCAGTTAGTCTCAATAGTTATATCACAATGTCTCAATAGTTATCCAATATTACCACAACTGATCAACATCAGCTGGATCAAGCAGCTGTGGAGTCTTGGGTTGGCCTCCAGAGTCCTGATGGAAAGGCCTGAAAACATAGTGAAAGGATACGACTGGTTCCTCTCAGATTTGAGACAGACTGATGATGGTCAGTTACCATGGGCCATGTGACAAATAGGAGACAGTGCACAGTGGCAACCCACCGATGAAGTTACATGACAAGCACACAAGTATTTCAAAATATTCAACATGTATTTATCCATAATATATTAATAGAATACTACTGAATTTACTTATGAAGAAAGGGATTTACTTCCTCATAGAAAAACATGTTTTGATTCAAGACATCTAAATAAATCTGCTTTAGGTATGCTAAGCCTTCCTTAACATTGCATTAATCATCAAAAGATATATGACTTAATTCTCTATAAATATTCTGGATAGAAACTGGGACAGGTAGACATATAGATAAGAACATAATTTATGACCAAATCAGAAATAAAGAGCATTACAGGATATAAAATGAATAATTTTGATGACATTAAATTTAAAAGGTTTTGCACAAAGAAAATCAATGCAAACAAGGTTGGAAGGAAATCAAGAAACAGGAAAAAAATTACAGCAAGTTTCTCTGACAAAGACCTCATTTCTCAAACAGATAGAGAACTGAGTCAAATGTATTAGCATATGTCATTCCCCAGTTGATAAGTTGCCAAATGATACAAACAGGCAGTTATCAGAAGAAATCAAAACTACCAACAGTTATATGAAAAAATGTTCTAAATCACTATCAGATAAATGCAAATTGAAACAACTTCGAGGTATCACCTCACAATGGATTGATTAATATAACAGGAAAGGCAAATGACAAATGCTGGAGGGGATGGAGGAAAATTGTGATAATCATGTACTGTTAGTGGGGTTATGAACTGATACAGCCATTGTGTAACTGTTCAAAGGACTATGAAATTGTGTGTACCCTTTGACTCTGCCTTGTCTTTATCCCAGAGAGATAAAAAAAAATGACCTATATGTACAAAAGTATTTTTAGTAACTCTTTTTTGTGATGGCAAAAATGGAAATAGAGGGAATGCTCATCAATTAGGGAATGGTTGAAAAAGATGTAAAATATACTTATGATGGAATACTACTGTGCTGTAAGAAATGAGAAAGAGAGCAGAAGCTCAGATCCACTTGTGAAGGTCTCTGCATAAACGCCCTGAGGGAACTGAGCCCTGTGTGGTGGCCCTGCCCCCACCTGAGTAGCTGAACTTAATCTCACACTAAATACCAGCCCTGCCCCCACCAAAAGCCCTGAGGCTGGGAAGCAGCATTTGAATCTTAGACCCCAAGTGCTGGTTAGGCAGATCTGGAGGCAAGGTGGGTGTGGAGAGGAAACTTAAAAGTCAAGTAACTGTCTCGGAAAATGCCCAGAAAAGGGGGAAAAAAAATAAGACCATAGAAAGTTACTTTCTTGTGAAGAGATATCTCCTCCCATCCTTTCAGATGAGGAAGAACAATGCTTACCATCAGGGAAAGACATAGAAGTCAAGGCTTCTGTATCCCAAACATCCAATATAAATATTTAGTGGGCTCAGGCCATGGAAGAGCTCAAAAAGGATTTTGAAAATCAAGTTAGAGAGGTGGAGGAAAAACTGGGAAGAGAAATGAGAGAGATGCAAGAAAAGCATGAAAAGCAGGTCAAGACCTTGGTAAAGGAGACCCCAAAAAATGCTGAAAGAAAATAATACCTTGAAAAATAGGCTGACTCAATTGGCAAAAGAAGTTCAAAAAGCCAATGAGGAGAAGAATGCTTTCAAAAGCAGAATTAGCCAATGGAAAAGGAGATTCAAAAGATAACTGAAGAAAATACTTTTTTTAAAAATTAGGATGGAACAGATGGAGGTTAATGACTTTATAAGAAACCAAGAAATCACAAAACAAAACCAAAAGAATGAAAAAATGGAAGACAATGTGAGATATCTCATTGGAAAAAACAACTGACCTGGAAAATAGATCCAGGAGAGACAATTTAAAAATTATGGGTCTACCTGAAAGCCATGATCAAAAAAAGAACCTAGACATCATCTTTCATGAAATTATCAAGGGAAACTGCCCTGAGATTCTAGAACCAGAGGGCAAAATAAATATTGAAAGAGTCCACAGATCCCCTCCTGAAAGAGATCCAAAAAGAGAAACTCCTAGGAACCTTGTGGCCAAATTCCAGAGTTCCCTGGTCTAGGAGAAAATATTGCAAGCAGCTGGAAAGAAACAATTCCAGTATTGTGGAAATACAATCAGGATAAGACAAGATCTAGCAGCTTCTACATTAAGGTATCGAAGGGCATGGAATAGAATATTCCAGAAGTCAAAGGAACTAGGACTAAAACCAAGAATCACCTACCCAGCAAAACTGAATATAATACTTCAGGGAAAAAATGGTTTTTCAGTAAAATAGAGGACTTCCAAGCATTCTTGATGAAAAGAACAGAGCTGAAAAGAAAATTTGACTTTCAAACACAAGAATGAAGAGAAGCATGAAAAGGTAAACAGCAAAGAGAAGTCATAAGGACTTACTAAAGTTGAACTGTTTATATTCCTACATGGAAAGCCAATATTTGTAACTCTTGAAACTTTTTAGTATCTGGGGAGTTGGTGGGATTACACACGCACACACACAGATGCACACACATAGAGACAGAGAGCACAGAGTGAATTGAATAGGATGGTATCATATCTTCAAAAAATGAAATTAAGCAGTGAGAGAGAAATATATTGGGAGGAGAAAGGGAGAAATAGAATGGGGCAAATTATCTCTCATAAAAGAGGCCAGG
The DNA here is from genome assembly GCF_028372415.1 of Notamacropus eugenii. Classification (NCBI taxonomy): domain Eukaryota; kingdom Metazoa; phylum Chordata; class Mammalia; order Diprotodontia; family Macropodidae; genus Notamacropus; species Notamacropus eugenii. The sequence goes on from NC_092876.1 coordinate 263,545,462, forward strand.
AAAAGACTTTTTAGTGGAGGGAAAAAGAGGGGAGGTGAGAGAAAAACATGACGTTTGCTCTCATCACATTCAGTTAAAGGAAGGAATAAAATGCACACTCATTTTGGTATGAAAACCTGTCTTACAATACATGAAAGTGGGGGAGAAGGAGATAAGCAGGGTGGGGGGGATGATGGAAGGGAGGGCAATGGGAGAAGGGAGTAATTTGAAGTCAACATTCTTTGGGAGGGACAGTATCAAAAGAGAGAATAGAAACAATGGGGGGAAGGATAGGATGAAGGGAAATGTAGTTAGTCTTACACAACATGACTGTTATGGAAGTCATTTGAAAAACTACACAGATATGGCCTGTATTGAATTTCTTGCCTCCCCAAAGTTAATGGGTGGGGAGGGAGGGATGAAGAGAAGTTGGAACTCAAAGTTTTAAGAACAACTGTCGAGTACTGTTCTTGCTACTAGGAAATAAGAAATACAGGCAATGGGGTATAGAATGTTATCTGGCCCTACAGGACGAGAGAGAAGATGGGGACAAGGGAATGGAGGGATGATAGAATAGAGGGCAGTTTGGTGATATGGGCAATTAGAATGCTCAGTGTTTTGGTGTGAGGGAGGGGACAAATGGGGAGAACATTTGGAACCCAAAATTTTGTGAAAATGAATGTCAAATGTTAAATAAATAATTTTTTTAAAAAATAAAGAAATGAGCAAGAGATCTTCCTGACTCCAAGTACCAAGCTCTAATCACTGTACGACCTAGCTGCATGGTGGTTAGAAAAGTGAGGTCCAGCACAGTGGTAGTAATATTAGGGTGGCCAAGATCCAGAATAAGTTGAGACTGGGAAGGAAAGGAAACGACAAGGGAAATGGGGAAAGACAAAGAACAAAGCAGGTAGAGGATCATAAATCAGGCTAGAAGGGAAGATGAGCTCAGGCATCAGAGAAGAGTCAAAGCTGATCCTTTTTTTCTTTTGTTCCTTCTCAGTCAATGACCAAAGTTGTCCAAAATACACACTTGCTTTGAAGATCAGAGCTAACCCTATCACCATTCTTGATTCCTCCTCTCCCTGATCCTGAAGAATTTGGCTTCTCCCCCTACTTTCATATACTCTTCTCTCTGACCAGACTGAATTATCCTCTCTAAGTTCTCTGAGATGCTTCCAAACTCTCCACAGGTCTTCTGAGAAAGCTATTTTTCTCTTTCCCAAGCTTTCTCTCTGAGATCTTGATCCCTGATCAGTCATTTCTACCCCCTTGAGCTTCCCTGTGGAGTTCTTTCTCCATCAACATATATCTCATTCTTCCCTGTATCAGGATGGAAAGAAAATGGAGGCCCAGGCCAAGGAGATGATCTCAGGAGGGCTGAGCCCCTGAATGAGCTAAGGCTGGGAGGACATCCCCAGGCCCTCTCAGATTCAGCATATGTCCTGGGTCTGGGGTCTAGGTGGTCTCCCCAACTCTGATGGTGGGGCTCTGGGGCCCCTGAGAGAACTCCCATTCCTGTTTTGACCTGAAATATCATTCCCAGAAGCCAGGAGACAAAACACTTCAAGAGGATACCCTTAATGCTGAGAATGTCCTCATCTGCTAATCTCCAATTTTCTTAAATATTAAATAAATTCTTAAAACTAAATAAATATTTAAAGTAGTAATGGTGATCAAGATGCTTTCAGAAAATTCTGGAAAGACATAGCTGAACCAATTAAAAGCGAAGTGAGTAAAAACAGGAGAATGCTGTACACAGTAGCAACAATATTAGAAGGATGATGAACTTTGAATGATTTAGCTATTCTCAGCACTAAATTGTTCCAAGGAACTTCCAAAGGACACATGATGAAAATTGTAAGAGAAAGAACTGATACTGTGTGAATGCAGATCAGAGTACTTTCTTTTATTTTCTTTTTTCTTATTTTTTGTCTGAGTTTTCTTTCACACCTTGTTTATATGAAAATATACCTTGCCTTATCTGATATGTATAGTCAAGGGGCAGCTATGTGGTGCAGTGGTACTGACCAGTGCAGGAGTCAGGAGGACCTGAGTTCAAATCTCACCTCAGACACTTGACACTCACTAGCTGTGTGACCTTGGTCACTTGGTCACTTAACCCCAACTGCCTCATCCTGGGTTATTTCCAGTCATCCTGATGAATATCTGGTCACTGGATTCAGATGGTTCTGGGGGAGAAGTGAGGCTGGTGACTTGCACAGTCCTCCCTCACTCAAAACAAATTCAAGTGCAAGTCACATTAGTTCTCTGATGATATGGTCTTCTTTGGTAACAAAGGACAAACACACATATTGCCTATAGAGCTAGTTGTATTTCTATACTTACCTGAGTTTGTTGTTCCCTCCTTGAATCCAAACAGATGAGAGTACCTCTCAAACAATACTCATCTCCCTCCCTTCTTTCTCTGTACTGTAATATAGTTTTGTGCCTCTTCCTGGGATGGAATTTTTTTTTCTGCATCTTCCTTTTCACATCTCCCATTACATTCCCTTTGTAATTTTAAATTACATTTGTAATCATCACATCATTTAATTTATACCCACTTCTATCTATGTATATCCGTTTTACATTTTATAAGTATACAGTTCTCAAGATTACCAAGTGTCATCTTCCCTTAAAGGGATGTAAAAAGTTTGCTCATTTGCTTTAACAAGTTTTGTTTTTTTGTTTTTTTCTCAGTTTACCTTTTTGTGCCTCTCTTGAGACCTGCATTTGATGATAAAATTTTCTGTTGAGTTCTGGTCTTCTCATCAGGAAAGTCTGGAAATCCCTTATTTCATTGAATGTCCATCTCCTTGCCTGAAATATTATGCTCAACTTTGCTGGGTAATTAATTCTTGGTTGTAGTCCCAACTCCTTTGCCTTAGGGAATATCATATTCCAATTCCTTTGATCTTTTAATGTAGAAGCTGCAAAGTCCTGTGTGATCTCAATATTTGAATTGTTTCTTTCTGGCTGCCTGAAGCATTTTCTCCTTCACTTGATAGTTCTGGAATTTGGAAAGAAAAATTCTTGGTGTTTTTAGCTTGGGGTCCCTATCAGGAGGTAAACAATGGATTCTTTGCATGACTATTTTGTCCTCTGGATCTAGCACTTCTGGGCAATTTTTTTTGATGATTTCTTGGATGTTATTGTCCAAGCTCTTTTTTTCAATATGGCTTTCTGGTAGACCAATAATCCTTAGATTTTCTCTCATGGATCTATTTTCCAGGTTAGTTATTTGTCAGATTTGATATTTTACATTTTCTTCTATCTTTTCTTTCTTTAGATTTTGTTTGACTGATTCTTGATGATATAGGTTCATTAGCTTCTATTTGCCTGTTTCTATTTTTTATCAAATTCTTTTCTTCACTTAACTTTTGCATCTTCTTTTTCATCTGTTCAATTGTTCCTTTGAAGGAGTTATTTTCACCACTTAAGTTTTGTATTTCCTTTCCCATTGGTCCAATTTTCATTTTTAAGGAGCTTTTGTCTTCAGTGAATTCTTTTTTTCTTATTTTTAAAATCATTGGTCAGTTTTTCTTCTATTTCTCTAATTTGAGTTTTAAAATCCTTCCTGAGCTCTTCCAAGAAGGCTCTTTGTGCTTCCAACCAATTCATATTTCCTTCTGAAGTTTCAGATGGGAGTACAGTGCCAATGCTGACCTCTTTGCTATTTGTGCTTTGGTTCTTGTCCCCATAGAAAGATTCTACATTCTTTTCTTTTCTACTTTGTTTCTTACTCGTGTTAATAACCCTTTTCCTGGCTTTAAAGGTAGATCTTTGCATTTGTGGTACAGGGAGCTCTGTCCCACAGTTCTTGTGCCTAAAACTGGAGGCTTTGTGTGTTGTGGCCTCTGGTTCTTTCAGATAGAAATTAAATGCTGCAGTTTACCTGATGCTGAGCTGGCTGCTGTTTGGAAGCAGAGGCCAGTTAGGTCTTTTTGGGTTTCCCTGCAGTTACCCTGGAGCTACCTCATTAGGTGTGGGGGAAGGGTAATTGAGATGCCAGAGCCTCCTCTACTGAGCTAGAGAGTGGGCAAGTTCAGTTGTCTATACTAGTGTGTTCCCAATTCCATTGGGATGCTGAGGCATGCCTGGGGTCCTGGTGTTGGCAGTTGTTGGCTTCACTCCCCTGGGGTTCAGAATCTTCTCTCAGTTTGTTAGGGTGGGACTGTCTGGGACAGTTCTGATACTGCATTGGTAACCTTTGGCCACAGCAAGAGGAACCCTCCTTCATGATCTTTTGAGCCTTCTGGGCTGAGAGTCTGTTTACCCCTTCTGCTGCTCCCACTCTTTCAGTATTTTTCCTGGTGAGATATTCTCTGGGCCCATCAAAGTCAACAAAGGGAGGGAGATAGCAATTACCAATCACTCTGCCATCTTGGAACCCAGAATTGGAAATTGTTTTTCTTCATTTTTTTACCTCTAACATTTACCACAGTGCCTGGCATATTATAAATGCAAAGTAAACGTTTATTGTTTGATTGATTCCCTGCCATTATTGATGAAAAGTTTATTGTAGAAAGGCCATCAGTTCTGTTCCATTATTTCCCAGTTATTCTCTATCATCTGTAGAGCTATCATCTATAAATGAACCTAACATGATCTCGCTTCTATGTGTATAACTTTTAGGATTGGAACATACTTCAGAAACCATATTTTCTCATTCATTCTAGAGCAAGAATCTTTTTTATGATACCTTAAAAAGTGATCACCTAGTCTTTTTATGAAGGATTACTTGAATTTCTTGTCATTTTTTGTACCCTTGCTTTTCACATTTATTGTTTTAACATTTTATCAGGTGATATTTTCATAGTCTTTCACCATGTACCAAAAAATATCTGTATACTAAACTACTATTACCTTGGATTACTGTGTCTTGACTTGGCAATTTGTGTGTTTATTGGCTGAGGCAATTTGTAGGCTGGTTTAATTTCTTGCATTAGTATCTGTTTTATATTACTTAAACCTCTGTATAAAAGCATGATAATGAGTGTGTTTTTATACACACATATGCATCCACACTTGTAATATATATATATATACACACACACATACACATATGTATATATACATATACATTCATATATAATATAGTGTGTATATATATGTAATTTTAAAAATGATAACTCATCTGAATATCTTCATTTGGAAGTATTATTTGTGCAGATGTCTCCTTTCATTTTCTCTGTCTTTATTTGGTGTGAATTTGACTAGTCAGTGATCTAATGGATAGGCAACATACTCAGCAATGACTCCATAGTAGTAATCAATCTTTTATTTTCTGTGCTTCTCAAGTCAGCAATTTATACTATCTTAAAAAAATATCCTGGTGGTAAGGTGAGACTTATAAACTGCCTAACAGGCTTTGAACTCATTTTAAAATACCAAACTATATTTCCAGAATATGTTTTACTGTCTTCCTTTTTATTCCCTTTGAACTAAAGCTCACTGAGTATCCCCACACACACTCCCACCCCTTTCTGTTTCCTTCTCTCTGACTTTTAAGGACTCTCTTAACTGAATTTAAAGGTTATATGTTGAATCATCTACTTTCCTCTACCTCTACAGGTTCTATTGTCTCACTTCTGTGAACCAAAATTGCCAAAATGTTGGTGGTAATAATGTGACCATAAAATAATAAATCTTGCATTCATGTTTTTTTTTTAATTTTTAGGGTCCTCAACATATTGTGCACAGTTGTTTGTAACTTCTTGAAATTCTTCCCAATTTGAATCCTTTGAGCTTTCTTAATAAAATCATACAGCTGCCAAAAGCATACCAAGCAACCCCAAGAAATTCCTTTTAGACAAGTTATAAGGTAATGTAGCAGAAAATAAGGAAATAAAGCAAGAAATTTGGATAACCTAAAAGCTTTCAGAAAATTCATAGATGTGCTAACGAAATCCTCCTTCTTAGTACAGCATTTGAAAACTGGGGTCATAGCACATGTTTAAGAAAATTATAAGCTTCGCAAAATATGCTTTGAGAAAGGGAAAGTTCTAGAAAATGAGGCAAAGTTTCAAGGGTTGATGGTGATAGAGAGAAACGTAAAGGTCATGCAACCTAGTCAAAAAAGTGTGTTTATGAAAGGCAGATGATAGTGATTATGATATGATTAAGATTACAACTTCTAAATACCAATTAATTTAATTTATTCATACCAATTTAGAAGGAGTATATGAATTAGGGAAATTTCTGAATTAAGTATTTTTAAGGCGATTCACTTGTATTACTTTGAACTTGAAATACATAAAACCACATGAAATAGTATGCTAATTATTCTCCATAAATGTGGCATAATTAAATTCCTTATGGGACATATTTTAATGAATAGATAAGAATGGTTTATATTAATTATGTCAATCATTCATATGTGAAGGGTACTTTTGAAGTGCTTGAAATAATTTCCTCCCCCAAATATTTAACTCTTCTCGTAATCTTGTTTAAACCTTTAAATTGCTTACTAAACACTTTTTTTTTCACCACAGATAAAGTGAAAATAGAAACTTATCTCCAGATTCTATAAGAATAGTGTGTGTGTGTGTGTGTGTGTGTGTGTGTGTGTGTGTGTGTGTATGAAAATCTTCTAAATTCAGAAAGAAATCAAAGGCTAAAAGAATAGGGAGAGGGAAAGGGGAATAGGATTTGAGTGGGGTATAGAAGTATGTTTAGATGAACAAGAATGGGAAAATAAGGGAGGACTCCTGGGGTGGGGGGTGGTGGTAAGTTAAGAAATCCAAGGTCTTTCAATCTTTCTATATCAGCTATCTGACCCCAACACTATCTGTGAAGTGAAAGTTCTTGAAACCAATGCTGCCTCCCTGGTTGTATTCCACCCCTGGAGATCAAGTTTTTCATGAGGTCTTCTCAAATTGTCTTAGGAGCACAGCTGCTTTAAACCAACTTTTATTTATTTCTACTATATTTTATGTATTCACTTTAAGGTAATATTCTGCCTTTTTTTATGGAGGAAATTTGGAGAGCCTGAAGTTTTATGACATAGTCTGCCATCTTGAACTTAAACGTACATTCTTATACCTCTGTTTGCCAGCTGCTAGCCCTGTTTGTGCTGTCCATAACTTTTGGGTTTTCTCTCATCTGATACTCTGTGTCAATGGCCCTGCAGCTTCTACCCATCGTTGCTGCTACTGCCTTTAATCCAACAGCTCCACATCCTGTCTTTGGTGGAGTTATTTACTCCTAAACTGGGAACAAAATGTGGAAGCTCTCTTCCTTTTCTGATTGTCAGATTCTTTAGTACCATGAAATAAGTGTTGGTTTTGAAATTGGAGAGCCAGTTCTTGAATATCAGTTCTTCTAATTACTACTTCTGGAACCTTGGGCAAGTCATCTTCCTGAACTTTATTTTCCTCATTGTAAAATTACATTTTGAATTAGATAGCCTCTAATTTCCCTTTCTACTCTAAATATATGATCTGTTGTACCCTGGGAGACCCTTTCTCTCATATAGCAATCCTTGCTCAGGACTTTAATCAAGTAGCTTTGGATCATTGCGTTCTAGGAAAGTAGTTTTTTTTTTTTTCCCTTTTACATCTTCTCTACTGGTTTTATATCTGCTACAGTTTTCCTGTATTTAAATACTTACTCCATCTATTAAGTATTTGAAAAGGGCTATGGAGATAGAAAAAAGAAGGCCTGAAAGATATACATTTGTTTGGTACATCTGTATAATTTGCAATTTTCTACCCGGAGGAAGGTACACTCCATGTCCATGTTTTGTTTTGTTTTGTTTTTCCTGTTTGGGTTTACTGGCTACATTTCTTGCTCAAAGATAAAACCTTAAACCCAATTCACATTGTAGCTCCTAGAATGGACAACAAGTCCCCACCCACCTATCACAGAGTGAATATAATAACTAAATAGTAATTGTTTCTCTTTTACCAAGGAACCCTGAAGGTCTTCCCCTTCCAGTTTGATTTTTTTTTTTTTAATTAAAGGAGTCATCCTTTGAGTAACTTAAAGAAGCCTATTCCTTGAATGGGTGTATCTCACTCAAAGTGAGAATGTGATGAAACCTTACCCTGAAAGGGCCAGGGTCTCATACTCTAATACTGCATCCTGGGCCATCTTCAGTCTTCCTGATGAATATCAGACTACTGGACTCAGATGGCTCAGGAGAAGAAAGTGAAGTTGGTGACCTTGAACAGCCCTCCCTCACTCAAATCAAAGTCAACTGCAAGTCATGTCATCATCTTGATGTCATGGTCCTCTTCAAGAACAGAGGACAAACACAACATAACAATCATGAATGAATAGGGATTGTTATTGAAGAGATGGTGGGACTTATGTATAGCTTAATAGAGGTAGGTCAAAGGAGATGATAACCTAAGGAGTACATATGCTCTTAATTTTTTAAACAAGTAATATACAACCTGAGTTCTTGAAAGGCTCAAGATCATTTAAAAAATTGCTTTGTATCTTGTATTTTTTCTCCTAGCATAATCATCCATTAACAGACAATTAAAAACACTCAATCAAAAAATAAGATACATCCTGAGGGAGAAAAACTCTCACAAATCATTTCAGTTGTGAAAGTTTTGAAGAGATACCATAACGGTGTTTTATGGTTTTGAATATCATTTAGAAAGTCCAAAGTTTCAAAGTGTTGCTGAGTCAACAGAAATATTGACTTGCTGTGATCCCTGACCCTGTAGTACCAGATGAGAACTATCACAACATAATATAGATGTCAGCTAAATGATTCGTAGCATGTCTAACCACAGGCATAATTATATAGACATTAAGATTAAAATAATAAACATTTGAACACTTACTAGAAAATGATTTTAATTATACTGACATTCTTAACTCAATCAAGTAAATAGAAGAGATTCTGTTAAAATGCCAACATTTAAAGGAAAGCAAATGAGCTCGACTTTCATTAATAAGGATTGGTCCCTTATATTAGTTTGTCATTGATTACCTGCAGCATTCATTAGGGTTGTTAAACTGCAGTTAAGGGTCTGGCAGAATTTTCATAATAATCCCTCCTCTCCCTATATTGAGGGCAATTAGAAATCCAAGCCAAAAAATAAAAAAAAAAGTAAGTGTCTTCATGGACATTTAGTCTCAAGTGTTTAACCAAGAAAGGCTATAAATATTTCATATTTTCCAATGGCTTTTATTCTCTTAATTTTTTTGGAGGGTGAAGACCATACCTATGATTACTCAGATATAATGAACTAGCCCTCAACATCAATAATATTATCAATTATAATTTATTCATAATTTTTGTAAGATTCAGTGTTAAATTGTGTGCATATTGAGCACAAGAATTGTGTCAGAAGTACAGTGCAGTGGAAGGAGCAAATGGTTAGTAGTGAAAGAGCCTTAGCTCAAATTCTTGCTTTGCTACGAGTTGATTAACCTGGGAGACTCAGCTTTACCATATTAGCCTCTGATTCCTCTTGAGAAATTTAGGATAAGTAAACATTAATTCCTCTTTCAGCTCCAAATCTAAAACCCTATGATTTCCAGAATCCATTTGTCTACCTCATTCTTTTATAAATAGTTGAAACTTCATAAATGTTTATTGAAGTTTTAGAACCCGGAATTCTCCTCACCCTTCACATATGCATCATTTATTCTCCAACTAATGGAGAATGTACCCAACACTCAGTACAGAGGCTATAAAAATTTATATTAGCCAGGAATATAGGAACACGGTGTGTTTTTTGCCCTAAAGGAGAATGGCAAAGTATGACATCAACAGCAGGCTAATGAATCATCATTTAATCTTTTCTTGAAATGGAAAATATTTAGTATGTTTCCCATTCGGCTAATTTCTAGAAACCCTACCTTAGTTCTGCTTGTTGAAGGTACATTTTATGTATGTATATATTTCTCTATATATGAAAATACATACATACATTATATAATATAATGTTTTATGTATACTAGTAACTACAACATTTAAAATATTGCTAGCTTGTTTTTTTTTTTTAATAGCACCTCACTCTCTACTCTACCCTGTATCCTGAAATCTATCATCTGAAATAAGCAGTGGCGGCAGGGAGAAGCAGTTCAGCATAACACAATAAGGACCACAATAACCAAGTAATCACAGAACATATACAATGTTCCACATATATATATGTATATACATATGTATATATGTATGTATATTATGTGTGTGTACATACACACATTTAGTTACATAAAATTATATATGTATATATATATAATTATATATATATATATATATACACATAGTTATAGTTATAATTATACCCTACAGACTCATGAATGTAAAGTAAGAGAAATTCATTTTTCTTATCTCTACTTTGGGTCCATTCTTTGTCATTTTAGTTACACGCTGTTCATTTTTTATAGTTGTTTTTATTGCTCTTCAACATTTATATTGTTGTAGTCATCTGGTATACTGTTTAATGGCTATTTACTTCAATATCAGTTTATAAAAATCTTCCTGTATTTCTCTGAATTCCTCAAAATCATAATTTCTTATGGAGCAGTAAAATTTACTAATATCCACATAGTACAATTCCTCAGATCTCAAATCGCTGCCCTACTGAATGACAGTGTCCTACTCTACTTCAATGTCTAAAGAGGATGACTGAAAAATTGACATCTCAGACTCCATAATATTCTTTAGTGTCACTCATGCATCCTATTAAAATCATAATTCAAGGATCCTGAATCTGTTCATGTGGTGTGTGTGTGTGTGTGTGTGTGTGTGTGTGTGTGTATGTGTATTTGAGAGAAATAAGGGGACCAATTAAAATATTAAAGAGTGGTAAAAGAAGGGTTCTCAGTGACCCCTCTTCTACATTCTACACATCCCTAACTAGTGCTTTACACTATAGTTCTTTGTCAAGTACCTACTTTGAATTGATTTCCAGCATCTTCAACTCTCTCCTGATTTGTTCTGTCTGTATCCCCCCTATGCCTACTCATTAACTTTTTAGGTCAACTAAATAATAAAATCAGAATACCTACTGCACATGCAGCGCTGGCATCTAAACTAATACAATAAGCAATTGCTGAAAGTATGGTGACTGGAAATTCAGTCTTTATATTCAGCAAATCTGAATCTATTCTTGCATATGATTTTTGAATCCTCATTTATGAACCAAATATTGCTTTTAAGTTTCAAAAACAATGATTTTTAAAAGAAATAAATTAAAATACCAGAAAACAAATCTATAACCCTTTTATCATTCACCCACTATTTCCTAAACGTCTTTATGTTGCCTTAATAATGTTTTATGGAAATTTAACCTGTATACATATATAATTTGCCTATAAAATGTGTTAAATAATATCAAAATTGTTGGATATCTACTTTTTTTTTTCTTACAGTGATTTACCCCTAGAGAAGTGCTGCTAGAAACATTTAACTGTATATGGGAAATTTCCATATTTGACCTGCTTCGAGTATATGTCTCTCAATGGAATCTCTAGGTCACAGGATGAGTCATTTAGAATACTTTCTTATCATATTATTTCATATTCATTTCCAGAATGTTTAAAACAATTTGTAGCTTAACCAATAGAATACTAATGATATGTCTTTCTTTCCATAATGCTACCAAAATTGACAATTCACATATTTTAAAATTTTTAACATTTTGCTAGGCATGAAATAGGGGAATCTATTTTATGTATGTCTTTGTCTCTTAAATTCCCTAAATGTGTCCCTGATATGTTGGTCTATAGCTACTTTCTTCCATACTGTTATCCAGTTTCTCAATAAATGTGAAATGGTGAGTTTTTGCCCCCAAAGTCTGGCACTTTGGGTTTATCAAATATTAAATTACTATGTTCGCTTACTACTGTATCTTAATCTATTCCACTTAATCTATTCCACTGTGTACTTAATCTATTCCACTAATCAACCACTGTATTTCAGCTGGTACCAGATTGTTTAAATGATTACTGCTTTTTCAGTAGTTTGAGATCTGTTATGGTTATGACAAGTTCCTTCTAAAAATTGATTCACTTGATATTCTTGAACTTGTTTTTCTTATGCATATTTTTTTATTTTTCTAGTTCTATAAAATAATGTTTGATAATTTAATTGGCATATCACTGAATAAGTGGATTCATTTAGTTGGAATTGTAATTTTTATTATTCTGTCTAAGTCTACCCATGAGCAATGATTATTTTTTTTTCAATTGTTTAGGTCTGAGTTTATTTATGTGAAATTTTTTTTTTTGTAATTGTGTTTCTATAATCTCTGGGTGTGTCTTGGTGGGAAGACTCCCAAGTATTTCATATTGTCTATGGTATAACTGGAATTTGTTGGTAAAATACTAAAATGCTGATGACGTGTGTTTATTTTATAACTTGCAACCTTACTTAAGTTATTATTCAAATTAATGTTCAGTTAGTTCTCTAGGAATCAAGTATATCATCATACTATATATAATATTGTAATTTTACATCTTCCTTGCCTATTATAATTGCTTCTATTTCTTTTTCTGGCCTTCTTATAGCTACCATTTCTAGTACAATATTTAATAATGTGGTGATAATGAGCATTCTTGCATCATTTCCACTTCTATTGGGAAGAAGGGGGGCATTATCTAACAAGAGGAAATAAAGGTGAATTATTGGCTGAAAATTTTAAAGACATTCCTTTACCCTTTAAATCATTTTTGTCATCAAAGACTGATATTAACAAGTTCTAACAGACATGAGACTTATGACAAGTTTCCTGGTTTTTCATTGTTTTCCAGTATACACACATACACACACACACATCACACACACACGCACACACACACACACACACACACACACATATATGTCACTGCCTACAAGCTGAAAATAAATTCTGGTGAGTTGTATTTATAGTTCTGTTATCTAGATTAAGTACCCCCAGAAAACTCAGAGTTAAGAGAAATTGGAGCTTAAATATAGTTATAGATAAATAGAGAGGTAACTATATATATATACCTGGAGGTAGTTAGGTGGCTCAGTGGACAGAACATATAGCCTAAAGTCAGGAAGATCTGAATTCAAATCTGGCCTCAGGTGTTTACTAGCTGTGGGATGTTGGGCAAGTCACTTGACCTCTATTTGCTTTAATCCACTGGGGAAGGAAATGGCAAACCACTACAATATCTTTGCCAAGAAAATTCTGTTGACAGTATTGGTCTGCTAAGGTTCATGTGGTCAAAAGAATTGTGTATGACTGTGACTGAACAACAACACATATGGATATAGATTATATATGTGTATGGAAAACTATGCAGAAAGGAATAGGGGACAGTAAAATACTTGATCTAACTAAAGAGCCAAAAAACAAAAAATTTTCCTTGAAAACTAGAAATTACTAAGGCTGTAAACCAAAGTGTAAGAGTTCTTGCAACAAATTCATTTCAACTAATTTGTTAATTCACAAAGCTGCTATATTTATAGTGTATAGATGGATACTAATGTGACTCACTAACCTCAAAATATCAGCCTACCTAACCACCATTGCACTGTCCTTGCTCTACTTCTTTGGGTTTTAAAGACTTACTAATTTTCAAATTTCAATTGTATTCAGCTGAAATACAAATAATTTGTGGAAAGGTTCATACTTTATAGGGTTTCACTCCATTAAGAATTATTTTCCATTAGCCAAAATTAAGATCCTATGGGAATAGGAAGCAAGATTTTTTTTTTTAACTTGGTCAAGGAGAAGGAAAAAGTGAGAAGGAGATGTAAAGTTATGCTGATGGGTAAAATAGTGGGAAAGAAAAAACTTCTCTAATTCCAGGTTCTTTGTCCAACACTGTTTTCATAACATGTCTTACATTAAAGGATGAGAAGGATTAACTTTTCATTCAGTTTAATTTCCTAAACCCTTATTTAGCACTTAGTGTGAACAAGTACTATAGTGGGGGCTGGAAATACACTGATGGAAATAAAATAACTGCTACCTTCTAGGAGTTTATATTCTATGGGAGGATATTATGTGTATATATTACTAAATAAAAGATGACTTTATTTGAGAAAGATCTTTAACAACTTTGAGGATTTATACTGGGATTAAGAAAATTATACCCGGGGGCGGAGGCAAGATGGCGGAGTAGAAAGACGCAAATACACATAGCCACAACCCATACAACATCTGTATAAAGTAACTCATGGCGAATTCTGGAGCAGTGAGGCCACAGAACAGTGGAGCCAAGGAGATTTCTGTTCCAGAGGTACCTACAAACCTCTCGCAAAAGGTCCGTCACGCTGCAGACACGGAGCCCAGCCCAGACCTGCCGCGGCCACGGCACCGAGAGGAACAGATCCGAACAGGCTTCAGGGACAGGATCTCCAGCAGCCGGGTGGGTCCCTCCACCCACAGGTGATGGGGGTTGGTGAGAGGGTCTCTTTGGCGGGTCGAGAGGGGAGTGGGGTGGCCCCATAACTCAGGCCCCCTTGGGAGGCAGAAGCTGAGAGGCAGCGGCAGACCGGTGTTCCCCAAGGGGGTGGGAGCCTGGATCCATTGTGGAAGGTCTGTGCATAAGCCCCCTGAGGGAACTGAGCTCTAGAGGTGGCCCTGCCCCAACCTGAGCACCTGAAATTAATCTTACACTGAATAGCAGCCCTGCCCCCGCCAAAAGCCCTAAGGCTGGAAGCAGCATTTGAATCTCAGACCCCAAACACTGGCTGGGAGGATCAGGAGGTGAGGTGGGTGTGAGGAGAATATTCAGAGGTCAAGTCACTGGCTGGGAAAATGCCCAGAAAAGGGAAAAGAAATAAGACTATAGAAGGTTACTTTCTTGGTGAACAGGCATTTCCTCCCTTCCTTTCTGATGAGGAAGAACAATGCTTACCATCAGGCAAAAACACAGAAGTCAAGGCTTCTATATACCAGCCCACTCAATGGGCTCAAGCCATGGAAGAGCTCAAAAAGAATTTTGAAAATCAAGTTAGAGAGGTGGAGGAAAAGCTGGGAAGAGAAATGAGAGACATGAAGTCAAAGCATGAACAGCAGGTCAACACCCTGCTAAAGGAGAACCAAAAAAATCTTGAAGAAAATAAGACCTTGAAAAATAGGCTAATTCAACTGGCAAAAAAGGTTCAAGAAGCCAATGAGGAGAAGAATGCTTTCAAAAGCAGAATTAGCCAGATGGAAAAGGAGATTCAAAAGCTCACTGAAGAAACTAGTTCTTTCAAAATTAGAATGGCACAGATGGAGGCTAATGACTTTATGAGAAAGCAAGAAATCACAAAACAAAACCAAAACAATGGAAAAATGGAAGAGAATGTGAAATATCTCATTGGAAAAACAACTGACCTGGAAAATAGATCCAGGAGAGACAATTTAAAAATTATGGGACTACCTGAAAACCATGATCAAAAAAAGAGCCTAGACATCATCTTTCATGAAATTATCCAGGAAAACTGCCCTGAGATTCTAGAACCAGAGGGCAAAATAAATACTCAAGGAATCCACAGAACACCGCCTGAAAGAGATCCAAAAAGAGAAACTCCTAGGAACATTGGGGCCAAATTCCAGAGCTCCCAGGTAAAGGAGAAAATATTGCAAACAGCTAGAAAGAAACAATTCCAGTATTGTGGAAATACAATCAGGATAACACAAGATCTAGCAGCTTCTACATTAAGGGATCGAAGGGCATGGAATAGAATATTCCAGAAGCCAAAGGAACTAGGACTAAAACCAAGAATCACCTACCCAGCAAAACTGAGTATAATACTTCAGGGGAAAAATTGGTCTTTCAATGAAATAGAGGATTTTCAAGCATTCTTGATGAAAAGACCAGAGCTGAAAAGAAAATTTGATTTTCAAACACAAGAATGAAGAGAACCATGAAAAGGTAAACAGCAAAGAGAAGTCATAAGGGACTTATTAAAGTTGAACTGTTTACATTCCTACATGGAAACACAATATTTGTAACTCTTGAAACATTTCAGTATCTGGGTACTGGGTGGGATTACACACACACACATGCACACACGCACACACACATAGAGACAGAGTGCACAGAGTGAATTGAAGAGGATGGGATCATATCTTTAAAAAAAATGAAATCAAGCAGTGAGAGAGAAATATATTGGGAGGAGAAAGGGAGAAATTGAATGGGGCAAATTATCTCTCATAAAAGAGGCAAGCAAAAGACTCATCAGTGGACGGATAAAGAGGGGAGGTGAGAGAAAAACATGAAGTCTACTCTCATCACATTCCACTTAAGGAAAGAATAAAATGCACACTCGTTTTGGTATGAAAACCTGTCTTACAATACAGGAAAGTGGGGGAGAAGGGGATAAGCAGGGTGGGGGGGATGATAGAAGGGAGGGCATGGGGAGGAGGGTGCAATTTGAGGTCGACACTCATGGGGAGGGATAGGATCAAAAGAGAATAGAAGTAATGGGGGACAGGATAGGATGGAGGGAAATATAGTTAGTCTTATACAACACAACTATTATGGAAGTCATTTGCAAAACTACACAGATTTGGCCTATATTGAATTGCTTGCCTTCCAAAGGGAAGAGGTGGAGAGGGAGGGAGGTAAAGAAGTTGGAACTCAAAGTGTTAGAATCAACTGTTGAGTAATGTTCTTGCCACTAGGAAACAAGAAATATAGGTAAAGGGGTATAGAGAGTTATCTGACCCTACAGTACAAAAGAGAAGATGGAGACAAAGGCAGAGAGGGATGATAGAAGAGAGAGCAGATTGGTCATAGGGGCAATTGGAATGCTTGGTGTTTGGGGGGGGAGGGGATAAAAGGGGAGAAAATTTGGAAGCCAAAATTTTGTGAAAATGAATGTTAAAAGTTAAATAAATAAATTGAAAAAAAAGAAAGAAAGAAAATTATACCCAAGCTAATCTTTGAAAGAAGATAAAATTTTTGAGAGATGAAGATGAGGAAGAAATCAGTTTCAGTCAAAATAGAGATAGGTGTCCAGGACACTAAAGATATGATTGGTAGCAGAGAAATTATATAAGTGTCAATTCATGCCTGATTATTGAATTTTTAGGGCCAGATTGAATATATGTTTAGAGTCAAATTCATAGTTCCTCTCAAGTTGGCAGAAGATGGTGTAAACTTAGAGGAAACTTCATATAGACAACAATGACTAAGCTTCTGCTTTCTGAAGTCTGAGTTTTGAGTCCACTCATCCTGTAGTAACCTGATTCTCTGAGGTTTAGGATTGTATGTTTTTCTGTATTATCCACATATCAGCATATATATATATATATATATATATATATATATATATATATATATATATATACACATATATATACACACATTTGAAATATATATTCATACAGCAGGATTCTTAACATTTCTATCAGAAGGTAATACACATGAAGGACTGGTAAGACCATATTTATAGAAGTCTATGGGTAGTATGTCTATCCATGAAAAGTGATCTTTTTTTTTTTTTTTTTTTTTTTGGAGGGGAAAAGGCAAGGCAATTGGGGTTAAACAACTTGCCCAAAGTCACACAGGTGGTAAGTGTCATGTGTCTGAATCAGGATTTGAACTCAGGTCCTCCTAACTCCGGGACTGGTACTCTATTCACTGTACCACTCAGCTGCCCCCAAAAACTGATGGGTTTTTTTTTGTTTTTTTTTCAATTTATTTCACTTTTAACATTCATTTTCACAAAATTTTGGGTTCCAAATTTTCTCCCCATTTGTTCCCTCCCCCCACCCCAAAACACCAAGCATTCTAATTGTCCCTATCACCAATCTGCCCTCTCTTCTATCATCCCTCCCTTCCTTTGTCCCCATCTTCTCTTTTGTCCTATAGGGCCAGATAACTTTCTATACCCCTTTACCTGTGTTTCTTATTTCCTAGTAGCAAGAACAGTACTCGACAGTTGTTCCTAGTACTTTGAGTTCCAACTTCTCTTCATCCCTCCCTCCCCACCCATTCCTTTTGGAAGGCAAGCAATTCAATATAGGCCATATCTGTGTAGTTTTTCAAATGACTTCCATAATAGTTGTGTTGTGTAAGACTAACTATATTTCCCTCCATCCTATCCTGCCCCCCATTGCTTCTATTCTCTCTTTTGATTTTGTCCCTCACCAAGAGTGTTGACTTCACATTGCTCCTTCCTCCCATTGCCCTCCCTTCCATCATCCCCCCCACACTACTTATCCCCTTCTCCCCCACTTTCCTGTATTGTGAGATAGGTTTTCATATCAAAATGAGTGTGTATTTTATTCCTTCCTTTAGTGGAATGTGTTGAGAGTAAACTTCATGTTTTTCTCTCACCTCCCTTTTTCTTCCCTCCACTAAAAAGTCTTTTGCTTGCCTCTTTTATGAGAGATAATTTGCCCCATTCCATTTCTCCCTTTCTCCTCCCAATATATTTCTCTCTCACTGCTTAATTTCATTTTTTGAAGATATGATACCATCCTATTCAATTCACTCTGTGCTCTCGGGCTGTGTGTGTGTGTGCGTCTGTGTGTGTGTGTGTGTGTGTGTGTGTGTGTGTGTGTGTGTGTGTAATCCCACCAACTAGCCAGATACTGAAAAGTTTCAAGAGTTACGAATATTTTCTTTCCATGTAGGAATGTAAACAGTTCAACTTTAGTAAGTCCTTTATGACTTCTCTTTGCTGTTTACCTTTTCATGCTTCTCTTCATTCTTGTGTTTGAAAGTCAAATTTTTTTTTTCAGCTCTGGTTTTTCATCAAGAATGCTTGAAAGTCCTCTATTTCATTGAAAGACCAATATTTTCCCTGAAGTATTATACTCAGTTTTGCTGGGTAGGTGATTCTTGGTTTTAGTCCTAGTTCCTTTAACTTTTGGAATATCATCTTCCACACCTTTTGATCCCTTAATGTAGAAGCTGCTAGATCTTGTGTTATCCTGATTGTATTTCCACAATACTGGAATTGTTTCTTTCTAGCTGCTTGCAGTATTTTCTCCTTGACCAGGGAACTCTGAAATTTGGCCACAATGTTCCCAGGAGTTTCTCTTTTTGGATCTCTTTCAGGAGGGGATCTGTGGACTCTTTCAATATTTATTTTGCCTTCTGGTTCTAGAATCTCAGGGCAGTTTTCCTTGATAATTTCATGAAAGATGATGTCTAGGCTCTTTTTTTGATCATGGCTTTCAGGTAGACCCATAATTTTTAAATTGTCTCTCCTGGATCTATTTTCCAGGTCAGTTGTTTTTCCAATGAGATATTTCACATTATCTTCCATTTTCTCATTCTTTTGGTTTTGTTTTGTGATTTCTTGGTTTCTCTTAAAGTCATTAGCCTCCATCTGTTCCATTCTCATTTTGAAAGAACTGTTTTCTTCAGTGAGCTTTTGAATCTCCTTTTCCATTTGGCTAATTCTGCTTTTGAAAGCATTCTTCTCCTCATTGGCTTTTTGAACCTCTTTTGCCCATTGAGTTAGCCTATTTTTCAAGGTGTTATTTTCTTCAGAATTTTTTTGGGTCTCCTTTAGCAGGGTGTTTACTTGTTTTTCATGCTTTTCTTGCATCTCTCTCATTTCTCTTCCCAGTTTTTCCTCCACCTCTCTAACTTGATTTTCAAAATCCTTTTTGAGCTCTTCCATGGCCTGAGCCCATGGTATATTTATTTTGGATGTATGGCATATAGAAGCCTTGACTTCTGTGCCTTTCCCTGATGTTAAGCATTGTTCTTCCTCATCAGAAAGGAAGGGAGGAAATATCTGTTCACCAAGAAAGTAACCTTCTATAGTCTTATTTTTTTTCCCTTTTCTGGGCATTTTCCCAGCCAGTGACTTGACTTCTGAGTTTTCTTTCCACCCCCACCATACTTCCAGATCCACCCATCCAGTGCTTGAGGTCTGAGATTCAAATGCTGCTTCCCAGCTTCAGGGCTTTGGGTGGGGGCAGGGCTGCTATTCAGTGTGAGATTAAGGTCAGGTGCTCAGGTGGGGGCAGGGCCACCACAGGGGACTCAGTTCCCTCAGAGGGTTTATGCAGAGACCTTCAACAATGGACCCAAGCTCCTGTCTGCTTTGGGAGCCCCTGTCCATCGCTGCCCCTGCTGCTGCCTCCCAAGGGGGCCCGAGCCACGGGGACACCCTGCTCCCCTCTTGGCCACCCAAAAAGACTCTCTCATTGACCCTTGTCACCTGTGGGTGGAGGGACCTGCGTGGCTCCTGGAGATTCTGTCCCTGAAGCCTGCTGGGATCCGCTTTTCCCGGTGCCACTCAGCCAAGGCAGGGCTGGGATCTGCTCCAGGTCCAGTGGTCGAGGGACCTTTCACATCATTTTTTCAGGTCTCTCTGGAACAGGAATCTCTTCTGCTCCAATGTGCTGTGGCTTCTGCTGCTCTAGAATTTGTTGGGAGTTCTTCTTTACAAATATTTTGTGGACTGTGGGTTTGGAGCTAGCATATGTGTATCTTTCTACTCCACCATCTTGGCTCCTCCCCCCAAAGCTGATGTTTTTTAAGGCAGATTTTTTTTTCAAAAATTTCTTAACATGGCAAAATAAATTTGCATTCAAATTCCCAAAGGCAAAGGTATAATAAAATTTTGGGAGTTGATCAGAATCTCAGAACAATTAAAAAAAAAGAAGAGTAAGAAACACATAGTGGAGAAGGTAAAAGACAGTTACTTTGTTAAATATTATTGATGAAAAGAAAATGACTTAACCTTTCACTGTAATATAATGGGACAGAATTTGATTAATCCTAGGTGATAATCAATAGGACAGTAAGGAAAGAAAGAAAAATAGAAATAAGGGGAATAAGGATTTGTACTGACATTATGATAATGCTGTATTTCTTGATCAATAGCCACATTTCAAGTTATAGTTTTTCAATAATGTCTATCAGCTGCTGAATGACCTTAATGTGTTATATATTCATTTCTCTTCCCCTTTTCCTGCACTGAAAAAGAAAATTAAAAAGAAAACTGTTTGAACAAATACAACAAAAAAATAAAAATAAAATGCCACACTGGCAAATCCAAAAAAGTACGTTCTTAATCTGCTCACTGAGTTCACAACCTCTCCAGCAGAAGGTGGGTAGCATGCTTCATCATAAGATCTTTTGAACCGTGGTTGGTAATTTTGTTATTGATCAGATTTTTTAAATCTTTTAAAGTTGTTTGATCTTATTTTTAAAGATTTCCTGAGAAAATGATTGAGAATTTAACATGAATAACTGCATCACCTGTATTAGTATACAGCACTACTTACCATCAATAAAGGATTGCTTGTGTAAAACCAAATACCCCACCTCATCCTTAGTGCTATTCTTGTTTTGTCATTATTGAATATTGTGGGAGCTGATCACCATTCTCTGTGTTTCTTGCCTTTGAAATACATGTTGACCAATCTTAAATTATTTTTGAACCATTTTTATTCCAGGCTGAAAAAAAATCTCCTTTTTAAATCTTTCATCATTGGCTTTATTTCCCAACCCTTTAATAATTTCTGTGACTCATTAAGTTTGTGGATGACTGTTCATCATCCTGTACATTCTGAAAATGTTAACTGATGGATTGCAGGCTGACCCTTGTTATAATGACTTACTATGTCCTCCCAGGTTGACAATGATCCATTGATAACTACATTTGAGGGACAATCTTTTTGCCAGTTTCTTACCACTTAATGACTGTGATCTATACCATATGTTTCTAATTATTGGTGTCATAGATCATAGGTCAGGATCATAGATCTAGAGATGAAAATAGTCAATGTAGAGTATATTTAATTTTTTTTCTTTTCAATTTCTCATTTCTCTTTATCTAATGACAAAGCAAGAAATGTGATATCACAGGAATGGGGGTGCGGGAATGGAACTTTTTCATATAACTAGCCTAGATTCTGTAAAGAATGTTTATTCATCAAAGCCATGTGTTAGAAATCAAGTTTATGATTCTGCTCTCCAAAACTCTCTAGATATTTAAAATAATCTTGAATATTTAATTCCTAGATTCTTCCATTTAATCTTTTTAAGGTAAATATAGTTTAAGTTTATGGGACAATTTATTTAGAGCTCAAATTTAGTTGAAATAAAGAATTGCCGTTTGATCTAGAGGTTATCTTTGAAGACGTTTATTTTAATTAAGCCCCGTAGTCACTGGTATTTATTTGCTTCACACACTGAGTCCCAGATTTAGAGCAGGATGGCCCTTGGATGCAATCTACTTTAGCCTCCTTATTTTACTTCAGTGTTTCGTAGATGAGACAACTGATATTTAGATATATTAAGTGACTTGCCCAAGGTCACTTGTCACAACTTCATTTAGTCTCTGTGTTGTTTTCTAGCTCTGTAACAATAGCAATTTGGATACTTGAGCCCCGTAAAGCAAGACTCTCTATTTCTCCTGCTGTTACATATTCATTCAGAGCACTTCAGGTGCATCCTGATAATATGGATATACAAAGCTAAGAACTACTTTTCTTACACAAATAAAATATACAGTTCTTGAAATTTTGAAAATGTGGATGATGTATCCAGCTTTGCATACATGTGCTAAATCATATTGATACAGCAGTATTGGATTAAACAGTTACCCCTGAATGTCTTAGCCATAAGTTCCAACCAATCTATTTTATTAATGCTTCTCTTTTAAAGCAACTCCCTGCCCTTGGCAATAGGAATTATGGATTACTATAGTCTTTTATCTGCCCTATGAGACATCCCCAAGGCAGTTTTCTTAGCTTCACTCAGGGATTTAGTGGTCAAAAATAGAAATATCAGATACCTTTGCAATACAAAGCTAATGTCCTAATCCCTTTTCCCCAAGTTCCCCTAACAAATAAGGTATTGAAACTATGTTATCAAACTTCATTCAATATGTATGTGGTTCAAGCAGTGTTCAGCATTGACTCACAAAAAAATGATTGCTATCTACTTCAATACTTGCTACACTATCTCATTTTGGTGCATGATAATATATTTCAGAAGTTACTGTATTAGATATGTAATTGATGAGTTGAAAAGGAGTTTTAAACTCAGAAGAGATTGCAGATGGTTTGATAAGAGCTATAACTAGCATCAGGAGACTATGGGTTATTTCTAGGCTATCAACATTAGATACCACTTGCCTGGATTCATCTGCATCTAAACAAAAGAGCTTATCAGAGATATTGGACTAGGTTGAAATCCTCTACTCCTTTCCCCTTCTTCTACTCCCATCCTTTGGAGTCATAGCTTCATGACAGGGCCCAAGGATTGGTTTTCCTTCTAGAAGAGGGAGAAAATAAGTGAGGTGAGGAAAGAGCTTGCTCTTGCCAGCCATCTGTTAGCTTCCTATCTTAATTAGTTTTGCTAACTAGGAGCTAACTATACCTACCTCCTCAATGTGGGGCCACTTCAGAACACTTTCCTGAATTGTATGTCTTGCCCAGAGCACAAAAATTTCTAGTTATAACTCTATGATTGATTATAATAATGAAGAAACAAATATAAAAAATAGTGAAGTATATTCAGTTAATAGTAGAGTCCAGTAGCAATAATTCATCTATTATATAATCGCGGCATCCTAAAAGCCAAAGGAACCACAAAGGTTATCAAGATTAGTCATGATAAATCTAAATTATAATAGGTAATAACCTAACGAATGACTCAAATTGAAAGCCAGATATCACTGTTTTCTGGGGTTACACCTAAATGACTTCCAGTTTGGGAAGAGGGAGAGGCAAGTATAGGCTGATAGAAGCTCCATTTAATTCAATAAATAATTCAAGTGCTCTGCCCTAAGAAGGTATATCGATGATAACTAACATTGAAGGAAAGGAGCTAGAACAAGAACTGTATAGCTCAGGACCATCCTGCCATGGTGTACATTTGTCATATTTGTCTTGAATTATTGTTTTATGATCAATTGTTTAGACAGACAACAACAGGAACAACATTGTTTTATATAATTTTTATATTCTATATTCTCTCCCATGAAGGAATTCCAGAATCAGCAGGATCCAGTATGTAAGGTTAAATTAATTAATCATTCTGTGTAGCAATCCATCAACAACTCTCTCTGGTTTCCAGTGCTAATCAGGTTTAACTTAGAGTTCACCAAGTTGCTAATGATAAAAAAAAGAAAATCAAATGCAAAATTGATAGTTTGTGGACTTCGTGAATTAGTCTTTCCCAAAGTACAGATCTAACTATGTTATCCCACTACTCAATAAACGTATTTCCCTATTGCCTCTAGTGTCAAATGTAAATTCCCTATTTGGATTAAAAAGCCCTTCATAACCTAGTCCCCTCCTACCTTTTTAGGCTTCTTACATATTAATCACCAACACATATTCTTCAATCTACTGACACTTGTTTCCTGTCTTTTCAACGAATAAGAAATTCCATCTTTCAGCTTTTGACTTTCCTCTGGCCATCTCCCACACGTGGAATATTTTCCTTGCCTTTCTCTGCCTACTGGCTTCTCTGAATTCCTACAACTCCCAACTAAAATTCCTCCTTTAACAGGAAGCTTTTCCCAACACCTCTTCCTTCAATGCCTTTCTTCTTTTAGTTGCATCCTTTTCATCCTCTACGTTGCTTGCTTGTACGTATTGGTTTGGTTGCTATTCTCCTCATTAGATTTTTGAGTTCTTTGAGGGCAGGAACTGTCTTTACTTCATTTCATGTCTCCAATCCTTCATACAACATCTGGCACATTATGTATGTACTTAATAAACATTTATCGACTATTGACTAACTGCCTAAAATACATACTGTGTCAATAAAAAAAAATTATATTGAAATAATTGTCATTATCAATATGAAATAATTTAATTAAAATTAAAAAAAAACAGACTCTAGGTTGAATTCCTGCTGTATATTTTTTTTAATGCCATCCATTCCTTGTCAATGATTTTCTATAAACCTTCTATAGTCATTATTAAATATCAATAGGACCCTATAACTGCTTCCTTCCCAGTGCATGCTCAGCATGCTACTGAGAGCCCTCTTTAGAGTCTGTAGAAACAGCACACACAAAAAAAGAGGGGAATAACAAAATCAGAACAGAGATTCACTGAAGGCCTCCAGGATTGATTCAAGATACTTTCAGGGAACTCTACCTCTCAGCAGGTGAGGATGCTGTACAGCATCAGAGTCAAAATAAAGAGGCAGAGTGATGCGTGAAGTGTACAAAAGAAAACAAACCCTGGGAAACCCTTTACACTCTGTGCAAGCATAACCTGCCCCAAGATAAACCAGTGGCTGTTCCTTTGCATCAGCAGTCATGATTCTCTGCTTTTCATACTGATATTTTTGAAGTGTTTGGCACTGGCCATCTGTTCTGATGCATGTTCAACAAGATATTGCTGCCTTTCTTAAAAATAATAGAACAGCAAAATAAGGGGAAGCTTTGCAGAATATGGTTATTGCTGATGTTTGTAATAAAATAATAACAGTGAAAATACTCTTGTAACTACTAGGAATCTAAACAGGTTTAGGTGTGTTGTCTAAAGGGGGAAGATGTAAAAGCCCAAAGTCTGTAGCAATTTTGTTCTTGGAAGTGTAAGCATGAAACTTGTGAATGGCCCAGGATAATGCCAATGAAAGAAAAAAAATAAACTGTTACAATGGATAAAGAGGATGGTATTCCCATCTGCACCAAGAAACATCATTGTCTCCTAGGTGGATCCCTAAGCTGTCCTTGCCTTCATGCCTCAAATGTATGCAAGCAAATACACAGGGCAAGGTCCAACAAATGTTTCTATAAGAGATAAAACTATGTTTTTATTACAACAAAAGAGCATGTTTAGAAACAGGTGCCAAGTACACCCAATTCAAGTAAGGTAGGGAAAGGGACAAGGACCATCATTTTTTTTTTGTTTTCTTATTTAACTTTATTACTCAAGCCACCTGAACAAGTATCCACACACACACACACACACAAATAAATAAAGTGAAAATATAGTCATACCTCACTTTGTATTCATTTAGGTTTGACTTTTCAGTCTCTCTTGGAGGTTTAGATTTGAGATTTTGTTGCTATTTGCCACTGTCTCCCTGCTGTTCTATGTGTCCAGGAAAAAGCCCTGCCATACTCTCCCTTTCATTGTGCCCTCTTCCTCTTTTTCATGAACCCTCCTGGTAGCTGAAAAAAATCAGCACTTTAGTTCTACCCCTGTGTAGCACCAATCAATACAGCATACTTGAGGGCAGCTATTGTGAATATATCTGTGTATTTATTTAGGGTTAAATCACAAAGTAATAAGCTCTCTGCTTATTGAAAACCAAAGCCAACTCAAGAAACTAAAGCATTCACAGTATAACATCAAAATCCATAACATAACTACTTATTACCAAGGCCTCAAGCAGACAGAAAAGTATACAACAAAACATGGTATGCCCTCCACATTATACTTCTTTGTACAATCAGGGAATCTCAGGCCAGGATCTTCCCTAACACAGCACATTCCCAGGGCTAGCAGGGAACACAGCACACTCCACCCCTAGGTTACAGTAGTTTCAAAACAGAATAAAGTCCAAGTAAAGTCCTGTTGGGGTGTGTCCTTCTCCCCACACTGCTGTTGCAGTGCCTCCTGGCACTCTCAGCTGCACATGTGCTCTAATGAGTCAAAGTGCAAGTCTAAGTCCTAACACAGGTCCAGCTGCTGCTTCCAAGCCCTGAGGGGCAGCTGGGTGAAAAAGCCAACATGGTGGGTGCACTGAGGCCATGGTACTTCCCTTACCATACCATAAATAACTCTTCCCCCATGGATCCTAACTCATCCCAGGGGAACACCGCAAGAAAGCATGCTTACTGTTCCTGTCCTGCTGTAAAGCTTCCATCTCAACTTGGGGCTGAGTTCAAAGTTCTGGGGTTCCTCTTTCTGCAGGTACTCCCAGCTCCTGCCTGGATTCACACACAGGCAGCTCTCCACTACTGCTCCATGGCCCACCTCACAGGGGAAGGGATTGTTCCATTTCAGGCTTTCCCTGATCTCACCTGAATCCAGCCTCAGCAGGCTCCAGGGTCTCCTGCCTTCAGCCTCGGTTTCTGGCCTGTACCACCCCAACTGCAGGGTAACTCTACCTCCCCTAGCATATGGCAAGGGGCTACTCTGGTCTGGGCTCTGGGAACAGCAAAATAATATAATAACCAGAAAATTACAGATAACTATCTCAGTGTCACTGAATCCATACTGTCCTTTACTATTTTATTCCAGTCCAGTGATCCAGTATTCTCAAAAGGGTTGGTATCAGAGGTTTCTTCTCTCTGTCAAAGGTCCCCTTTGAAGAGTGATAGTGATTCATATTCATAGCTCGGGGGGTGGCTCTTAATAATGGTTAAACATTCTTCAGTGAGTGATCCTCCAAGGCAGTATCACACCTCAGAATGTATGTATGTATATATGTGTGTGTGTGTGTGTGTGTGTGTGTGTGTGTATCTATATACACACACTTTTGAATAACAGACTCAGAGCCAGAAGGAATGAAACCTAGGTGATTCAACACAGCTGTGAATTATCATGGTTCAAAGAAGAGTAATCCTTCAGATGTTCACCATTTAGGATGAGCCTGGGAAACTAAACTCGAAGAAAAAAAATCCCACTATGCTTATGCTTTTACCTTGTTAGCTTCCTCTCTTCTTAAGCTGGGAAGAAATAAAATGCACAGGGTCTTTGGCAATTAATTACTTTATTACTTCCAAAGTCATCTAGTGCAAGTTGCCAGAAGAATTTTTTACACTGAGTTTGAAGTTGTGCCCTGCTTACATTACTTCTCAGCAATAAACAAGCAATGTGAATGTCATGCTGTAGCAGATACATTTCAGCAAAGTAGTCTGTTAAGCATATATTTTTGCAAAGTAAATTTAATTTTTATTGCTTCTCATTATAAAATTAGACAAAGTTTCCTACAAAATGAATTGATGTAATGCTAGGTCCACCTTTATACTTGCATTGTTTTTCACCAAATATTGTTCTATTACCTTTCAATTTTAATCTATATTAAAGTCTTATAGTTTGTTTTTACTTGAAGCAATTTGATCTCCATTTCCTCTCACAGAACTCTTACTTTGAGTTCTGAACGATTCCATGCCCAGATACCCCAATACACTCCTATTTTTAATATTTCCCTTCCTCAGTACCATAACTCTTCTCCATAAGAATGTGATTCAGAATTTCCCTGTGAGTCCCATTTATATATTTTTGAGTAATATTTACTAGGGATGCCTCCCATCAGGAACTATCAATTTAATTATTTCTCTTCTTCAGTCCTTCCTGAGAAATTCCAAGGGAGGATGGCATAGCCAAAAGAAATCTAGAATTCAGTATAGTGGATCTGGGACTTACTCAATATCACGAATTTTCACTCTTCAAGAGAGTATAATCCCAGGGTGAGAGCACAAGATTGCATTTAGAGTTGGAAGGAGGTATAGCAGCAACAGAAGTAGAAGCAAGTAGATGATGTGTCAGGGAGATGGATGGAATATAGCATGATGGATCAGAGGCAAAGTACATAAGATGAATTTTGAGCACTCACTTTACTTAGTCCAGATCAGAAAGTGGATTCACATTCTCTCTCGCTTTCACATCACCTATATTTGAAACCTCTGTGTAGTCCAATAGCAAGGCCCCACACCCATATGCAACAAACTTAGGATAGTGCCCCTTCCAACAGAGCCTAACTTTAATATAAAAGTCAAGAAAAAGGATGAAAAATGAGCATTAAAAAAAGAACCTGATCATAGAAAAATCACCATGCTGATGGAAAAAATCAAAACATAGAAGATGACAGCAAGGTCAAAACACCTACCTACAAACACTTAAAGAAAGCAAAATGTGAACTGGTCTCAGACTCCAAAAGAAGAACTCCTAGAACAAATTGAAGGTTTTTAAAAATTCAAAAGGAGGAGTAGAAGAAAAATGGGGAAAAAATGAGAGTGCAATAAAAGAATCATGAAAAAAGTCCACAGCTTGGTAAAGGAAGCACAAAAATTCAAATACACACACAAATTCACTAGATAAAATAACTGTATAAAAAGTAGAATTGGACAAATGGAAAAAGAGGTACAAAAGGCCACTGAAGAAAACAACTTCTTTAAAAAGTAGAACTGGGGGGGCGGAGCCAAGATGGCGGAGTGAAAGCTACGACTCACCTAAGCTCCTGGAGAAACTCCTCTGGATATATCTGGGGGGAGAGTCTGACCAGGCTTTGGAGGTGTAGAATCCAGTGGGAGACGGACTTTGACAGATTCGGAGCCCAGGCTGGACTGGGGGGTCCACGGGAGGGATCTGTTCCGCGGGGGTAAGACCCCGGCGCACAGCGCAGCGCGGTTGGCGCGGCAGGGCGGAGGCGACCCAAGGGGCCCGAGAGTGGAGGGCGAGACCAGCGGAGCAGGAGATAAGCCAGGCCGAACCAACGATATCAGCGCAACAGCCTTTGAAATCTTCAGCCTAAAGACGGGACTTCAGTGGGTCACTACTTGAACATCCAGGAGCTGGGATGCCGGAGTGATCAGTAAGTGCTCTCCCCTCCCCCCCGATGACCGTGAGGGAACCATAAAATTCTTCCCCAGATTGATCCTGGATCAGTGGGAGCAGCAGAAGGGAGCGGGTGGTCTCATAACACCAGAGGCTGGAGAGGTGGCAAAGGGGGATTCTTCCTACCGTGGTGGAGGCTATCTGGAGGGACAGACGACCCAGGGCAGAGAAAAATTCGCACTGAGACCCAAGCAAGCCGCAGCCCGGGAGACGAGCCCCAGGAGGGGCGGGAACACGCATTAGCCTCTAGGCGTGCCCCAGCCCTCCAGGGGAAAAGGGAAGACAATAGGGAAGCTGGGATCACCATCCCCCGGACCTTGCCTTTGCCTCAGGCCAGCTGAGGAGATATCCTGAGACCAGACCACACCTCCCACACACCTATCAAGCTAAACCCAGGGTTGATCTGGGAAACAACAACAACAAAAAAAAGCCTGCTTTTAGCCTAGACAAACATCAACTCAACTTAAAAGATCTGTATCTTCTGACTGAAAGAACCAAAAGCTACAACACTCAGCCAACATCATGAATCGGAAAAAGCAGACGAAAAGTGAAAAAACCATAGAATCTTTCTATGGGGATAAGGACCAAAACACAAACACCAAAGAGGTCAGAGCTGAGACTGTACTTCCATCTGAAACCTCAGATGGGACTATGAATTTCTCGCAAGCACAACTAGATTACCTGGAACGTCTGAAGAAGGATATAAAAGAAAAACTGGCCAATGATTTTAAAACCATAAAAAAAGAATTCACTGATGAGAACATCAATCTGAAAAAGAAAATTGAAGAAATGGAAAAGGAAGTTCAAAAATTAACTGGAGAGAATAATTCCCTAAAAGGAAGAGTTAATCAAACGGAAAAGGAAACTCAAAACCTAATAGGGAAAATTGATCAGATGGAAAAGGAAACCCAAAACCTAACTGGGAAAATTGGTCGAATGGAAAAAGAAGTACAAAAATTAAATGGAGAAAATAGCTCCTTAAAGGGAAAAATTGGCCAGATGGAAAAGGAGATGCGAAAGCTAACTGAAGAAAACAATACGATCAAGATTAGAATTGGGCAAGTAGAAACTAATGACTCAATGAGGCAACAAGAATCAATCAAACAAAATCTAAAGAATGAAAAGATAGAAGAAAATCTAAAATATTTAATTGGAAAAAAAACTGACCTGGAAAATAGATCCAGGAGAGAAAATCTAAGAATTATTGGCCTGCCAGAAACCCATGATGAAGAAAAGAGTCTGGACAATATCTTCCAGGAAATCATCAAGGAAAACTGCCCAGAAGTACTAGACTCAGAGGGCAAAATAGTCATCGAAAGAATCCACCGTTCCCCACCGGAAAGGGATCCCAAACTCAAAACCCCAAGAAATATAGTTGCCAAATTCCAGAGCTATCAAGTGAAGGAGAAAATACTACAAGCAGCCAGAAAGAAACAATTTAAATATCAAGGTCACACAGTCAGGATCACACAGGACCTTGCAGCTTCTACATTAAAAGATCGAAAGAATTGGAACCCAATATTCCGTAAGGCAAAGGAGTTGGGACTCCAACCGAGGATCAACTACCCAGCAAAGTTCAGCATAACATTTCAGGCAAGGAGAAAGTCATTCAACGAAATAAGGGATTTCCAGAGCTTCCTGACCAAAACACCAGAACTCAATAGACAATTTGATCTTCAAATGCAGGTCTCCAGAGAATCATAAAAAGGTAAACAGAGGGGAAAAAACAAAAACAAAAACTTGCAACTCAATTAGGGCAATCTGTTTACCTCCCTGTAAGGGAAGATGATACCTGTTAATCTTGAGAACTGTGCAGCTATTATGATAAAAGGGATATATGTAGAGGGAACGGGCATAAAGTAAATGATGTCATGGCAAAAATATGATTTAAGTATGAGAAGGGAATGTAATAGGAGGTGTGGAAAGGGGGAAGCAGAAAATGGCAAATTATATCACAGGAAGAAGTACAAAACCATAGTGGAGGCAAGGAGGGGAGGGAGATGAGCATTGTTTGAGAGGTACTCTCATCTGATTTGTTCAAAGGAGGGAACAATAACCTTAAGCAGATAATCCTAACTAGCTCTATAGGTAGTAGGAGGGGAAGGGGGAAGAAAGGGGAGGGTGGCTAAAAGGGAGGAAAGAAGCAATAAGAGTAAAGGGGAGTAAAAGGGAGGGGGGCTAAAAGAAGGAGGGGAAGACTGCAGGAGGAGGGGGAGAAAAGTGAATACTATTGAGGAGGGGAAGGGAGACGGGAGAGTTAAAAGCACAAATGGTGGGAAAGAGGGTGGAGGGAAATACACAGATTGTAATCATAACTGTGAATGTGAATGGGATGAACTCTCCCATAAAATGGAGACGGATAGCAGAATGGATTAAAAGCCATAATCCAACAATATGCTGCTTACAAGAAACACATTTGAAACGGGGGGATACACATAGGATAAAGGTCAAAGGATGGAGCAGAATATATTGTGCTTCAGCTCATGTAAGAAAGGCAGGAGTAGCAATCCTAATCTCAGACAAAGCAAAAGCAGAAATAGATCTAATCAAAAGGGATAAGGATGGAAACTATATCCTACTAAAAGGCACCATAGACAATGAAGCAATATCATTACTAAACATGTATGCTCCAAGTGGTATAGCATCCAGATTCTTAGAGGAGAGGTTGGGGGAGTTGAAGGAAGAAATTGATAGCAAAACTATACTAGTGGGGGACCTCAACCTCCCCCTCTCTGAACTCAATAAATCCAACCTTAAAATAAACAAGAAAGAGGTTAAGGAGGTAAATAAAACTCTGGATAAGGTAGATATGATAGATCTTTGGAGAAAATTAAATGGGAATAGAAAGGAATATACCTTTTTCTCAGCGGTACATGGAACATTTACAAAAATTGACCATGTACTAGGACATAAAAATCTCACAATCCAGTGCAGAAAGGTAGAGATAATCAATGCATCCTTTTCAGATCATAATGCATTAAAAATTACATGTAATAAAAGGCCATGGAAAGAGAAACCAAAAATCAATTGGAAACTAAATAATCTAATTCTAAAGAAGGATTGGGTTAAAGAAGAAATCATAGAAACAATCAACAACTTCATTCAAGAGAATGACAATAGTGAGACAACGTACCAAAACTTATGGGACACTGCAAAAGCAGTTATTAGGGGAAGTTTTATATCTCTGAATGCTTACATAAATAAAATAGAGAAAGAGGAGATCAATGACTTAGGCTTGCAGTTGAAAAAGCTAGAAAAAGAACAAATTGAAAATCCCCAAGTAAATACCAAATTAGAAATACTGAAAACCAAAGGAGAGATTAATAAAATTGAAATAAAGAAAACTATTGAGTTAATAAATAAAACCAATAGTTGGTTTTATGAAAAAACTAATAAAATTGATAAACCTTTGGTTAATCTGATCAAAAAAAAGAAAGAAGAAAACCAAATTACTAACATTAAAAATGAAAGCGGTGAACTCACTTCCAATGAGGAGGAAATTAAAACAATAATTAGAAACTACTTTGCCCAACTTTATGCCCACAAATTCGACAATCTAAACGAGATGGATGAATATTTTAAAAAATACAAATTGCCCAGATTAACAGAAGAGGAAGTTGAATACTTAAACAACCCCATCTCAGAAAAAGAAATTGAACAAGCCATCAATGAACTCCCTAGGAAAAAATCTCCAGGGCCAGATGGATTCACAAGTGAATTCTATCAAACATTTAAAGAACAGTTAATTCCAATACTACATACACTATTCTTGAAAATTGGGGAAGAAGAAGTCCTCCCAAATTCTTTCTATGATACAAATATGGTTTTGATACCCAAACCAGGAAGAGACAAAACAGAGAAAGAAAATTATAGACCAATTTCCCTAATGAATATAGATGCAAAAATTTTAAATAAGATCTTAGCAAAACGAATACAGCATCTTATCACGAGATTAATACATTATGATCAGGTAGGATTCATACCAGGACTACAGGGCTGGTTCAATATTAGGAAAACTATTAGCATTATCGATCACATCAACAACAAAGCTAACAAAAACCACATGATTATCTCAATAGATGCAGAAAAAGCTTTTGACAAAATACAACATCCATTCCTACTAAAAACATTGGAGAACGTAGGAATAAAGGGAACTTTCCATAAAATAATAAGCAGTATCTATCTAAAACCTTCAGCAAGCATTATATGCAATGGGGATAAGCTAGATGCATTCCCAATAAGATCAGGGGTGAAACAAGGTTGTCCATTATCACCACTATTATTCAATATGGTACTAGAAATGTTAGCTGTAGCAATTAGACAAGATAAAGATATTCAAGGAATTAGAATAGCCAAAGAAGAAACTAAGTTATCACTCTTTGCAGATGATATGATGATTTACCTAGAGAATCCCAGAGATTCAAGTAAAAAATTACTTGAATTAATAAACAACTTTGGCAAAGTTGCAGGGTACAAAATAAACCCGCACAAATCCTCTGCATTCCTATATATTAGCAACAAAGTTCAACAGCAAGAGATAGAAAGAGAAATCCCATTTAAAGTTAGGGCAGACAGTATAAAATACTTAGGAGTCTACCTGCCAAAACAAACCCAGGGACTATATGAACACAATTACAAGACACTTTTTGCACAAATAAACTCAGATTTAAGTAAGTGGAAAAACATTAGTTGCTCATGGGTAGGCCGTGCTAATATAATAAAAATGACAATTCTACCCAAATTAATATACTTATTTAGTGCCATACCAATTAAACTATCAGACAATTACTTTCTAGGGCTGGATAAAATAATATCAAAATTCATTTGGAAAAACAAAAGGTCCAGAATATCAAAGGGACTAATGAAAAGAAATGCTTGGGAAGGTGGCCTAGTGCTACCAGACCTTAAACTGTACTATAAAGCAGCAATTATCAAAACCACTTGGTATTGGCTAAGAAACAGAGAGGTAGACAAGTGGAATAGACTTGGCACTCAAGACGCAGTAGGCAAGGAATATAGCAACCTTCTGTTTGATAAACCCAAGGACCCCAGCTTCTGGGATAAGAACCCATTGTTTGACAAAAATTGCTGGGAAAACTGGATAACAGTGTGGCGGAAATTAGGCATAGACCCATACCTGACACCGTACACAAGAATAAAGTCCAAATGGGTACATGATTTAGGTATAAAGATTGATACCATGAACAAACTGGAGAAGCAAGGAATAGTGTATTTATCAGATCTATGGAGAAGGGAAGAATTCTTTACTAAAGGAGAGATAGAATGCATTATGAAATGCAAAATGGATAACTTTGAGTACATTAAACTGAGAAGTTTTTGCACAACCAAACCCAATGCAACCAAAATCCGGAGGGATGTAGTAAATTGGGAAAAAATTTTTACAGCTAAGCTCGGGGATAAAGGCCTCATTTCTAGAATATATAGAGAACTGACCCAAATGTATAATCATACAAGTCATTCCCCAATTGATAAATGGTCAAAGGATATGAACAGGCAATTTTCAGAGGAAGAAATTAAAGCTATCTATAATCATATGAAAAAATGCTCTAAATCACTATTGGTTAGAGAGATGCAAATCAAAACAACTCTGAGGTACCACATCACACCTATAAGATTGGCAAACATGACAGAACAAGAAAATGATAAATGCTGGAGAGGATGTGGGAGAGTTGGAACACTAATTCATTGTTGGTGGAGCTGTGAGCGCATCCAACCATTCTGGAGAGCAATTTGGAACTATGCCCAAAGGGCTACAAAAATGTGCATACCCTTTGACCCAGCAATATCACTACTAGGACTATATCCCCAAGAGATCATAAAAATGGGAAAGGGTCCCACATGTACAAAAATATTTATAGCAGCACTCTATGTAGTTGCCAAAAACTGGAAGTCAAGGGGATGTCCATCAATTGGGGAATGGCTGAATAAATTATGGTATATGAATGTAATGGAGTACTATTGTGCCATAAGAAATGATGAACAAGAAGACTTCAGAGAGGCCTGGAAGGACTTATATGACCTGATGCTGAGTGAAAGGAGCAGAACCAGGAGAACTTTATGCACAGCAACAACCACAGTGTGTGAGAGTTTTTTCTGGTAGACTTAGATTTTTGTAATAACACAAGAACTTCTGAAAAAAAAAAAAAAATCCCAATGGTGGACCTCAAGGCAAAATGCCTTCCACACTCAGAGAGAGAAATATGGAAGTCACTCACATAATGTAGCAGATCATGTTTGTGTATGTGTATCTGTTTGTGTATCATGTTCTGATTTGTTATACGGATTCTTTCATTTATCTTAGTCTGACTACACAGCATGACTATAGTGAAAATATACTCAATAGGAAAGTATATGTAGAATCTATACAGAATTGTATGCAGTCGTGGGGAGGGAGGGAGGTAGTGGGGGGTGGGTGGGGAGGGATAAAATCGCAATTGTATGGCAGTGATTGTTAAACATTAAAAAAATAAAAAAATTAATAAAAAAAAAAAAGGAGAACTGGAAAAGTGGAAGCTAATGACTCTATGAGACATCAAGAAAGAGCAAAACAAAATCAAATAAATGAACAAAAGAAAAGAAGGAAATATCTCATTGGAAAAAACAATTGACTTGGAAAATAATAGATTGAGGAGAGATAATTTAACAATTATTGGACTGAAAACCATGATCCAATAAAGAGCCTAAAAATTAATATTTCTAGAAATCATCAAGGAAATCTGCTGTATATACTAGAACTAATGCGTAAAATTGAAATAGGAGGAATCCATTCATCACCTCCTGAAAGAAATGTAAATATATCCTTTTCATATCATAATAATTACATTAAAGGACAGTGGGAAAGATACATTAAAAGTTAATTAGAATTTAAATAATCTAATCCTAAAGAATGAGTAGGTCAAAAATAAATCATAGAAACAATCAATGATTTCATTAAAGAGAATGATAACAATGTGACAA
The DNA here is from genome assembly GCF_028372415.1 of Notamacropus eugenii. Taxonomy (NCBI): domain Eukaryota; kingdom Metazoa; phylum Chordata; class Mammalia; order Diprotodontia; family Macropodidae; genus Notamacropus; species Notamacropus eugenii. The sequence continues at coordinate 263,581,815 of NC_092876.1, forward strand.
CATAACCGAATTTGTAGGAAAAAGCCAAAGCATTACTTAGGGGAAATTTTATATGTAGAAATGTGTAAATAATTATAATAGAGAAAGAACAGATCAATGAATTGGGTGTGCAACAACAACAACAAATCCTAGAAAAAGAACAAATTCAAAATCCTCAATTAAACCCTAAATTGGAAATCCAAAAAACAAAGAGATTAATAAAATTGCAAACAAGAACTCCATTCAACTAATAAAACTAGGAGTTGATTTTTATGGGAAAAAAAACTAAAGTAATTTCACTAAAAGAAAAGAAGAAAACCAAGTTACCAGTATCAAAAATAAAAAGTATGGGACTTCTGAATGGTGAAGTAAGCAGTAAATAACTATGACTCCTCCATATTCCCCTCCAAACCACCATAAAATATCAACCTCAAATCTTGTAATAGCAGGACTAGCAAAAAATGGGGTGAAATAATCTTTTAGCCCAAGAAACTTGGAAGAGGGGCACCACAAGTCTATCTCATAGTGGTAAAAAGGGATCACAGTCCAGGACAGCATCCTAGCAAGCCAGCAGCAAACTCCACCTCAGCAAACCAATGTGAGATTTTGAGTTCCAGTGCGGTGAAGTAGGCAAAGGCCAACTCTAGGGCACTGCACGTGCCTCAGCATAGGCAGTGGAAAAGCAGATTTCAGCTCTGGGAACCACCATGAATGCTTCAGCCTAGCCCCAGGCAAACAGGCATCCTCCATTAGTCAGAACTTCATGTGCTTCAGCCCAACTCTGAACTAAGAGGCAAAACTTGTGGATATCTAAGCAAACAGGCTACCACCAGCACTGGACTGAAGTCATACTTCAACGTAGTCCTGAGCAAACAAGCAGCCTCCAAAGATCAGAACACCACATGCTTCAGTCTAACCCCAGGGAAATGCGGAAACACCCCACTGGACTAAAGAAATGAAAGATACCACCACTAGGACATGTGCTAAGTGCCAGGAAAGCTACCAGAACCCTATAGACTCCAGCAGTTCCAGGACCTCCCACTATATCCCCTCAGTGCAGCACCAGACATGAGATCTCCTGTGGGCTTCAGGGAAACATCACATTTGTATCAGATAAACAGCCAAGGTCTGCAGCACTGGCATAAAAAGCTCAAATAGTGCCCCTTACACTCTGGTAGCAGAGTTCAAATTTAAAAAAAAAAGGAAAAACAAAAAAAAATGAGCAAAAAATAAATATAACACAAATAATCTGGCCATAGAAAGTTATTATAGTGACGAGGAAGACCAAGGCACAAACTCAGAAGGGGACAACAATATCAAAAATGCCTGTGAACAAAACTCAAAAGAAAAAGGGCAGCTAGTCTCAAGTCCAGAAAAAACTCATGGAAGAGCTAAAAAAAAAAAAAAAAAAAAAGAGGTAAAAATCATATAAGTGAGGTAGAAGAAAAATTGGGAAAAGAAATGAGAGTGGTGAAAGAGAATCATGAAAAAAAAAAGAGTCAACAGCTCAGAGAGAGAAAAAGACCATTTAAAAAGTGGAATTGGCCAAAAGGAATACAAAATTCCTCTGAAGAAAACAACTTTCTAAAAAGTACAACTGAACAAATGGAAAAGGTAACAAAAGCTAACTGGGGAAAACCCTCCTTAAAAGTTTGAATTGGGCAAGTGGAAGCTAAGGAATCTATGACATATCAGGAATCAATCAAATAAATTCAAAAGAATGAAAAAATAGAAAAAAAATGTAAAATACCTCATCGGAAAAAACAATTGGCCTGGAAATAGATCCAGGAGAGACAATGTCAGAATCACTAGACCACTTCAAAGCTATAGTCAAAAATATGGCCTGTACAGCATCTTTCAAGAAATTATCAAGGAAAACTGTCCAAATGTCCTGGAAACTGAGTGCAAAATAGGCATTGAAAGAATTGCTTGATTACCTGAGGAAAGAGATCCCAAAATAAAACTTCCAGGGGAGAATATAGATAAATTACAGAACTATCAGGTCAAGGAAGAAGTATTGCAAGTGACAAGAAAGGAACAATTCAGATGTTGGGGAATCAGTACTACATAGGACTTAGCAACTGCAACATTAGAGGATAAGAGGTCATGGAACATGATATTCTGGAAGGCAAGATTTGACTATCAAATACAACTTAAGACAAGTATACAAAGGTAAAAAGGAAACAGGAAATAACAAATGAAATATATGGGGGGATTAATGTTTAAACTGTTTATATTCCTAAATGGGAAAATGATACCTGTAACTTATAAGACCTTTCTCATTGTTAGTATAGTTAGAAGGAGTAGATATAGACAGGGGACACAGATATGAGTTGAATATGAAAGATGATATCAAAACAATAACATTAAGGGATGAGAAAGGAATGCACTGGGAAAAATAGGAAGAGAGAAGTAGAATGGGATAAATTATCTCACATAAAAGAGGGAAGAAAAAGTTTTAATAGTGGAGCAGAAGAGGGGGAAGGTGAGAGGTAGTGAGTGAATGTTACTCTCATCAGGACTGACTCAAAGAGAGAATAACTTACATTCAGTTAGGTACAGAAATTTATCTTACTTACCCTCTAAGAAAGTAGGATGAGAATGGATAACAAAAAGGCATTGGGAATAGAAGGGTTGTGTTTGTCCTTCACTGCCGACAAAGACCACGCCATCAGAGAAATGATGACATGACATGCACATGACTTTGTTTTGAGTGAGGGAGGGCTGTTCAAGGTCACCAGCCTCACTTCTCCTCCAGAGCCATCTGAATCCAGTGAACAGATATTGTTGGGGGTGTAAATTCAGTTCCATGTGGACAGTCTCGGGCAGGTAAAAATGAGAACTTCTAAACCTTAGAGTTCTCATGAGGACCCCCAGGGAACAGCAGGGAATTGAGGTGTGAGACCAAGCTATCTCGTGCATTTCCGCCTCTTCCCGTGGGAAACGCTGGGAGAGAGCATCCCCGCCCTCGAGATTGGCCCGGATCTGAGCACACCTATTGTTATCTAACAGGCACGGTATTCAGGTGCAAACTATGTGGCAGGAGAGCTTAAGTAGGGTCAGGAAAGCCTGAAGGCGCTCTTAGCGCTGAGGGGCCCTTAGAGGACAGAAGGCCCCTCTTCCCTCTCCCCTCTCTCCCCATTTCCACTTCTGCTTTCATTCTCTTACTGTAAGATCTTTGCCTCCTTTGGAGATTTCTCTCTCTCTCCTAAGGAAGAGTTCCCCCTGCACATGTAACCAAGACCCTGAATAAAGCCTAACCCTTGTTCGACTCCGGAAAGTCTCTTCTCTCATACGTTTATCTGGTTTGGCCAGCCGAAGACCTGCGATAGGTAAGGTAAGACTCGGGTAGCCCTCAGGCCTCTAGGCCTGGCAAGATATTTCCTCAGGATGACTGGAAATGGCCCAGGATGCACTGGGAGACCTTGGGCCTTTTAGGTCAAGTTCTTCACAGGTACTCACTTAGGATAAGGTAACACCCATTCAGTGAATAGGCCTGTTTAGGAAGTAGTCAGGGCATGACCCCTTTAATGAGGCAAGGACAAAGAAAAACATCAGATTGGGAGGGAATAGAAGGAAGAACAGATAGGAGGAGGAGCTAGTCAGGAGCAAAACACTTTTGAGGAGGAACAGGGAGAAAGGAGAAAAATAATAGAATAAATGGAGGGGTAGGATAAAGAAAAAAACCATTAACAATAGTATCTGTGAAAAGATTTTGAAGCAAGTTTCTCTGATAAAGGGCTTATTTCTCAAACATATAGGGAACTTACTCAAATTTCTAAAAATAAGAGCCATTCCCTAATTAATAAATGCTTAAAAGATATGATCAATTTTCAGATGAAGTAATCAAAACTATCTATAGCCATGTGAAAAACTATTCTAACTCACTAGTGATTGGAAAAGTACATTGGAAAGTGATTGGAAACAATACTGAGATACTACCTCATATCTATTAGATTGACTAATAGGACAGAAAAGGAAAATGACAAATATTGGAGGGGATGTAGGATAAATGAGGCTTTAACAATTGGTTGGTGGAGTTGTGAACTGATTCAATCATTCTGTAGATCAATTTAGAACTATGCCCAAAGGGTTATAAATTCATGCATTCCCTTTGTCCTAGCAATACCACTACTAGGTTCACAATACAAAAAGGCTGATGAAAAGCAAAAAGGAAAATGACCTATTTGTACACAAATATTTATAGAAACTCTTTTCTAGTGGCAAAGAATTAGAAGTTGAAGGGATACCCACCAATTAGGGAATGTCTGAACATGTTGTGATATGTAATTATGACAGAATACTATGGCACTGGAAATGATGAACAGCATGCTCAGAAAAAAATCTGGAAAGAATTACACAGGCTGGTACAAAGTGAAATGTACTGTGTACAAAGTAACAGTCATATTTTAAAGTGATCTGCTTTGAATGGCTAAGGTATTCTCAGTAATACAATGATCTAACACAACTCTAAAGGACTTAAGGATGAAAAATGCTATCCATCCCCAGAGAAAGAGATGGTGCCTGAATACAGACTGAAGCATGCTTTTTTGTATTCTTTACTTTTCTTGTCTATGTTTACTTTCAAAATATGACTATTATGGATATGTTTTACATGACTATACTATATTATTACTGTAGTTATTACAAAGGAAAAATAATTTGTTCATCTTATTTCTCAACTCAGAAAGCATTCTAATGCTAAAGTACATCGAACTTCAGTGTGGATGAGTGGACATTAAGGTTTGCTCCATTTTGTATATTATACATGAGATGGTGTCTCGTTCCATGACATCTATTATTACACCTCTTTGCTAAATTAGGTAGGGGATCCATAATGCTTATTTGGTAGTTTACTTTTTCTTTTGGAACACTTTAATTCACTCATTTAATATTTTTTTTTATGTAGCTTCTACAGTATGTGAGGCAGTTAATTGGGCCTCTGGGCCCATAAAAGATAAACAATACAAAGTTCCTACCTATATGGAACTTAAAATTTAGTAAAAATTCACAGAATTTTTAGTAATTTACAGTTTTCTCTGAGTCTTTTCCCTTCATGTTGAGTACTAAATATTATTTTTACTTTGCCTAAAAATCCCTTTACTACCCACACACAGGTACCACAAATTCTCCCTCTCCCTCCTTTTCTTCCTCCTTCCCTCCCTTCCTCTCTCTCTCTCTCTCTCTCTCTCTCTCTCTCTCTCTCTCTCTCTCTCTCTCTCTCGCTCTCACTCAGAGATAGGTGTGTTAGATATGTCTGATGTTTGACAGTTACTTCAGAATTACCACAGTGATGTTTTGACAACTGCAAGTAGTGGTAGCTGTCAAAAATACTATGGTTCAAATATGCTGTTGTTGTCATAAACAAGCTTTAAAATTGTATAAGTGTGAAGGTTCTGATTCTGGAAAATTAATTACATATCTTGTTAATTCTAGAAGTTCAAAATCCTATCTGGTTATTCAAAATAAGGAATACCTGTGTTAAAGAAAACTTTTATTTTTTTCAAAAAGAAAATAATTGCATTTTGAATAAGCATTAGCAGCCAGATGTCTATACTGTGATTCTGCTGTAATAAATCGAGAAATATAAAAACCTGAGACTCCTGAAGATTAAGTGAGCCTATTTAACATACATACATTTGTTTCCTGCCTAGGGTGGATCTTTATGTTTTTACACATGTCTCAAGAATATTTATAATTCTTTTCCATATTATATATATGCACTGGATTTCCAAGTTTGAAAGCCTACAGATATGTGAGTGACCACATTATGATTTCTCTGCCAAAATACAGGTTGTTATAGTACCTTAAAGGACTATATTTCTACTGACATTAATATGATATCAATTTTGCAGTAGAATACCATTAAAAATGTCCATGGCAGAGAAGAACCACCCATACTATAGCACCCATACTATAAGCTTTTCTTGACAGATTGAGGTAGACATCTCTCTGAGTAGACAGACAGAAGGTATGCTTTGAGTGATAATGTGACCAAATCTAAAAGATAAGAAATAAACAATGAATTACAGTTTACTTGATCTTTAGTAAATTGATAATATTTCAAATGGCTAATTATCTTTCATAATAAATCATATATTTGGTGTTTTCTCACTCTATTCCTTTTTCCTGCAGACTTAATTTTTGATACCATTCAAGATGATAGATCAGAAAGAAGCAGTACAACCCAGTTTCCTCTACAACTGCTCCAACAAAGATCTAATAAGAATAACAGACCCATTAGGGATTGAGAAATCTAAGGAGAAACCACTCCCAGCGCCTCTTTCTAATACAAGATGACAAATTCAACCCACAGGCAAATAGCTGGGTCAGAAACCATAAAAGAAGGACTGAGGAGGGGAATAAGAGAATATAACAGTCAGCCATCAAAATGAGAATGAAGCCACAGAACTGTCTTTCTGACCTCAGAAAGATCAATCAAGATCTCATATTCAAGTGGCATGCTGCAACTGCCACTCTAAACCTAAAGAAGGGATTTCGAACCCAAGCCTAAACCTAATCCCCACAAGAAAAGCAGGAATACCTAAATGGGGAAGCCACAGAATCTTTCAACTAGTGGAGTGGAGGAGTAGTCAGCAATTATCTACTAAACATCTTTCATAAGTAAACATTCTGCTGTGATTGAAACCACCTTCTGGGGTCTGGAAAAGGCAGGAGGGCAGCAGTAAGATTAAAACCTTGATCAGACCATATAAAGTTGACTGAAAGTTTATAGCTCCATATCTTAAGTCTCCTGTGTGATCTTTGAAGAATGCAATACCTGATACTCAAGAAGATATATAAGTCCAAATAAGACCAAATAAGTCTGGCCAGAGCTGTATGAGGGTATGACAATCCTGGTAGAAGTTTGAAGGGTTTGTCACTTATCCAAAAAACCGGTCTCAGATTTCAGAATGAAAGAATATGAAAACAAACAAGAGATATAAAGTTCTTAGGAAGATTGTCATGTCCCAGAGATTACCCAGATGATCATTAATAGCTACAAAACATCTACAAATAAGCCTCAAAAAATGCTTGGTTACAAGATTATTAAGAATTCCTCAAAAAAAAAAGTAAGGAAACATGTAAGAATGATTTATTTGATATCATACTAGAGAAAAAAATGGTGAGGGGGAAATGAGAGTGTGCAAGAAAGACATAGAAGAGAATTAGAAGCTTAGTAAAAATGGAAGAAAAAGTTCTACAAATAACAGACATCCTGACAACTGGAATGAACCAAGTAGAAGGTAATGAGTCCACAAAGGAAAAAGAAATTTAAAAATAATTTTGGAAAAAATTGAACTAGGGGACAGAGCAAGTAGAGCTTTGGATCTCGTCAAGAAAACATGAGTTCAATTCCAGCCTCAAATACTTGCTAGTTGTGTACCCTTGGTAAAATCACTTAACCTCTGTCCTCCTCTGTTTCTGTAGCTGTAAAATGGGAATCATTATAGCACCTACTTCCCAATGTTATTTTGAGAACCAAACAATATTTGTAAAGTACTTTTCAACTTTAAACCATTATATTAGTGATAATTGTTGTTGTTTTTATGTGTAATACAATTGACATAGAAAACAGGTTAAGGGGAGACAAAGTAAGAATAACCTTAACCAGAATATTAACTATATCTCAAGAAAGAAAAGTTTCCAGACATTAGAACAATAAGTCAAAGTATCAATCAAAAAAAAACTTCATCAATTATTTACTGAAAAAAAATAAAAAATGAAAACTCCCAAGCAAATTATAGCCAAAATTTAGAGCCTACAGATCAAAGGAAAAATTTGGCAAGCAATCTGAAAGAATAAGTTCAATTGATTAATCAGAGTAAGGATCACATAGTATTTAGCAGTTAGTACTCTAAACGATTGAATGATATTGAATCCTCTTCTGCTAAGAGGTAAATATTTGTTGTTTCTCTGGCATCCTGAAGGTGATTGCATTTATCATAAGTCAAAAGAACTTCCAGAGGTATTTTCACCATATTACAACAGTAAATATTGCTCTCCCACTTCTCCTCATTTCATTCCTCACAAATTTATACATCTTCAAAATTGTTCATGTTTATAATATTTATTTTATCATTTAAGTTTTTTTCCTGGTTCTGTTTGTTTCAGTCTCTATAAGTTTGTATAAATCTTTAGATATGTCCTTAAATAATCTTTCCTTATTTCTTAAAGAATAATAGTGCTTTTATTACACCCATGCACCACACATTCATTTATTTCCCGATTAATGCATGTTATCTTTGTTTTTAGTTTTTGCCAATACCAAAATACCACCTATAAATATTTCTGTAAAATAGAACCTTTTACTCTTTCTCTGATATCAGGATATAATAGTATAGTAGTAGGACAATGGACATGCATTGTTCAGTTACTTTTTATTTCTAGGTCCAAATTGTTTCCCAGAATAGTTGAATAGATTCAAAGTTCAAAGAGCAGTATCTCAATGTTCCTGTTTTCTTGCAGTTTCTTCAACTACTGTCATTTATTTTATTGTCAGTTTTGCCAGTCTAATTGATATTAGGTAGAATTATGTTTAATATGATTTTATATGTATAACACTTGCTGTCTCTGGAAGAGATGAGGGAGAAAAATTTGGAACTCAAAATCTTACAAAAAATAAAATTGAAAACTATCTTCACATGTAACTGGAAAAAAAGAAAATACTGTTAAGTGCAAAAAAACCCCACCTCTATTGTTTTAGTTTGCTTTTCTCTAATTAGTTATTATCTGGAAAATTTTTTGTATGACTACAAATAGGCTGGTTTCTTCCTTTACAAGTTGCTTATTCATGCTATTGGACCATTTATCAATTAGAAAATCCCTCATGAATTTTAATAAGTTCTTTATGTATCTTGTAAATGAGACTTTTATCAGAAAAAAATATGCTGCAGAGATTTTTTCCAACTTTTTTCTTTTTTGCTTTTGATCACAACTTTTTGAATTTCTTTGTGGGAAAGTTTTTAAGTTTACATAATCAAAATTATTCATTTTGTCTGTTGCTATACTTTATGCTACTTGTTATGAATATTTCTTCTTTCCATGATCTGATAGGCATTTTCCCCTTTATGTCTAATTTATTTATGACTAGAGTGGTAGGAGGAGGTAGAATGCTAAACCAAAGAACTTTGTTCCTATTGAAAAGAGAGATTCATGGAATATTATTCAATGAAAGTCAGGAGGAGACATGGTCAGATCTGCCCTTTTAGAAGATCGGTTGAACAGCTGAGCCTAAGTCAATAGGTGAGAATTCACAATAAATGAAGGAGAAATAAAGCGTATGATTAGCAACTATTTTTACTAAGTTATATGCTCATAAAACTGATAAATCAAATAAAATGATGAATGTTTACTAAAAAAAAAATTGACCTAACAAGGAATAAAGAATTTAAACAATTTAATTAAAATAAATTCAATTAACTCTCAGTTAAATTCAGTAAACTCTCAAAAGGAAAAAAAAAAATAACCATGCAACAAGATGGATTTAGAGTTAGATTATATAAAACATTCCAAGAATAATTCATTTCAATGCATGCACTACCTACAAAAATATCAAAAGAAGGGATCAGACCAAATTCAAAGACAAAAATATCACTGATGTGTAAACCAAAGTGAAAAGAGAGAAAGAAAATTATAGACCAATATATCTAGATAACAAAATGTGAGGGTGGGTAGAATACTGAACTGGGAGTGATGAAAGACCTTAGTTCAAATCTTTGCTTAAATTCTTGCTAGCTACCTGACCTTGGGCAAGTCCCTTGACCCTTTAAAAAGTGTTTACATGGTGGTCAGAAGAAGTAACATGAGAACATTCTCAGGTCCCACTTAAGAACTTTGGAATTGATTCTGTGACATGCGAGACACTAGCACAGCATTCTTTAGCAGGGCATGCCCACATCAGAGAAGGTGCTGTGCTCGGTGAGCAAAGCAGAATTGAAACAGCTCAAAGAAAATGTAAGATGTGCAAATTTAAAGTGCATGTTACCCCAAATGTTCACACAGCCTATTTGTGCCTGACCTGTGGTAGAGCATTCCGAGCTAGTATAGCTCTAATCAGACACAGGTGGACACACTGAAACTTGGCTGCAGCACAGTGATGTCATTTTGGTCCTCTTTGAGAATGAAGGACAGCAACCAACCAACTAATCCTCAAATGTAAAATAGGAATAAAAATATCTACCAGGATTTTTGTTAAGATCACAAGAGATAGTACGTATATTGTGTTTCACAAACCTTGAAGCACCATATAAATATCAACTATTATTATTATTATTATTACTATACAAAAATGTTAAATAAGTTATTACCAAGAGAGTTATAGTAAAATATTAAAAAAAAAAAGATTACAAGCTATTACCAGGACATACCTATACCAGGACTGTAGGCTTGATTTAATATTAGGAAAATTGTAAACATAATTGGCTATATTAATGAGGAAAAACGATGTGATTATATTACTAGACACAGAAAAATATTTTTGACAAAATACCACATCATTTTTTTTGAAGAAAAAATATACCATAAAACATAGAAATAAATGGACCTTAATGTAACATGCTAAATGATACATATCTAACACCAAGTATTATCATTATATCTAATAGGGATAAACTAGAATCCTTTGTCAAAAGATCAGGAATAAATCAAGGATGCCCATTATCATGGACATCCTTCTAGAAATGCTCTTTATGGCAATAAGATAGATACACAAGCATGCAAGAATTTTAAAGAATAAGAGACAGGTAGATGGCACAGTGAATAGAGCACTGACCCTGGAGTCAGGAGGACCTGAGTTCAAATATGACTTCACACTTACTAGCTGGGTGAACTTGAGTTGCCTTCACTTCCCCCTCCTCCAAAAACAATAAGCATGGGAAAAGGAAAAACCATTATTTTTGCACATGATATAATGGCACAATTAAGAAATTCCAAGAAAGTCAACAAGAATGAGACAAATGAGACAAGAGACAAATTAGTGAAAGAATAAAGCACTTATTAAGTGCTTATTATGCACAAAGCACTGTGTTAAATCCTGGTGACACAAATAGAGTAGTTCAACAGTCCCTGCTCTCAAGGAACTCAAATGTTAACTGGAAAAGATGACATAAAACAGGTTTCAGCTGCAAATTAAATGAAAAAATCGTATAGTCCTTAGGATACAGTGATAAATTAGATGTCAATCTCTTCATTAATAATTTTTTTGCTGATAGAATGATACATTTCTGATTCTGAAACATTTGATAATGCCATGGACTTTGATGGGACTCTTAATAACTTAAGGAAAATTTTAGGAAATGAAATAAATCCACTCAAATAATTGTTTTTTGTGCCGTTATTTAGTCATTTTTTTCAGTCATGCCTGACTCTTTGTGATCTTTTTGGGTTTTCTCAGAGAAGATACTACAGTGATTTACCATTTCCTTCCCTATCTCATTTTACATATGAGGGACTGAGACAAACAGGGTTAAATGACTTGCTCACATCTTACAGCTACTCAGTGTCTGAGGCTGAATTTGCTGAATCTGCCACCTAGCTGCCTTATTTCTATATGTAACTAACACCAGTTACCACAAATTACCAAGTTAGTCCCCTAAGTATATCAATCTAAATTCTAAAAAGACAAAAGATCAGAAATCCCATGACTGGGAAAAATTTGGGGAAGGAAATGGGTCTAGTAATTCAAAATAGTAATCATCAAGGATATTTGGTTTTAAGAAATTGAGAGGTCAATTCATGAAACTAATTACATATACAACATGTTGAAGTAAATATACCTCGCAGCTTTGTCCTCCATAAAATCAAAAATGTTAGTTGTTGCGGTTTTTTTACTCATGATTTGACAAAAATGCTGAGAAAAGTGTAATGATCTGCCAAAAATTAGATTTTCACTCAAAATAAGTTTTCAGTGGATAAATGACTTTTATATAAATCATCATATCAAGAACAAATTATACTTACAGGAAAAAAATCATACCTTGCAGATTTATGACTGGGTAAAGTTTCATGATAAGGAATTGAGAAAATTGCAGTGTATAAAATGATAATTAGGATTATGAAAATTTAAAAGGGTTTGTACAACAAATACAATGAAGCTTAGTTTAGAAGGGAAATTGTTAACTGCAGAAGGGGATTTTTTGAAGGAAATTTTTATGATAAAATCTTCTTTTCCAAAATATACAGGGAATTGAATCAAATGATAAAGGATCAGAGGATATGAAATTGTAGTTCAAAAAGGGAAAGAAATAATCCATGCTATCCGAACCATATGATAGGATGTTGATATCACTAGAAGTTAGGGAAATATCAGTTAAAGCAATTATGAGTTTCCAATTCACATGTATAAGACTACCTAAATTGACCAAAAAAACATCTTGGTGGACCAGTGGGAAAACAGGGGAATTGATACACTCTTAGTAGAGTTGTGAGTAGACACAAATATTCTGGAAATGAATTTGGGACTATGGTCAAGAGTTACTAAACTTTCCATAGTCTTCAGTTTATTGATAATATTATATTATCTATACTTCAGTGAGAACAAATAAAGTAAAAGATCATATGTGCAAATATATTTATAACAGCTCTTTCTTTTTTTTAAATTAATTTATTTATTTACCTTTTAACATTCATTTTAACAAAATTTTGGGTTACAAATTTTCTCCCCTTTTGTCCCCTCCCCCCCCAAACACCAAGCATTCTAATTGCCCCTATGACCAATCTGCTCTCTCTTCTATCATCCCTCTCTGCCCTTGTCTCCATCTTCTCTTTTGTTCTGTAGGGCCAGATAACTTTCTGTACCCCTTTACCTGTATTTCTTATTTCCTAGTGGCAAGAACAGTACTCAACAGTTGTTCCTAACACTTTGAGTTCCAACTTCTTTACCTCCCTCCCTCCCCACCCCTTTCCTTTGGAAGGCAAGCAATTCAATATAGGCCAAATATGTGTAGTTTTGCAAATGACTTCCATAATAGTTGTGTTGTATAAGACTAACTATATTTCCCTCCATCCTATCCTGTCCCCCATTACTTCTATTCTCTTTTGATCCTGTCACTCCCCATGAGTGTGGACCTCAGATTGCTCCCTCCTCCCCATGTCCCCCCATCCGTCATCGCCCCCACCCTGCTTATCCCCTTCTCCCCTACTTTCCTGTATTGTAAGATAGGTTTTCATACCAAAATGAGTGTGCATTTTATTCCTTCCTTTAGTGGAATGTGATGAGAGTAAGCTTCATGTTTTTCTCTCACGTCTTCTCTTTATCCCTCCCCTAATAAGTCTTTTGCTTGCCTCTTTTATGAGAGATAATTTACCCCATTCCATTTCTCCCTTTCTCCTCCCAATATATTTCTCTCTCACTGCTTGATTTCATTTTTTTAAGGTATGAGCCCATCCTCTTCAGTTCCCTCTGTGCACTCTGTCTCTATGTGTGTGTGCGTGTGTGCATGTGTGTGTGTGTAATGCCACCCAGTACCCAGATACTGAAAGTTTCAAGAGTTACAAATATTGTCTTTCCCTATAGGAATGTAAACAGTTCAACTTTAGTAAGTCGCTTATGACTTCTCTTTGCTGTTCACCTTTTCATACTTCTCTTCATTCTTGTGTTTGAAAGTCAAATTTTCTTTTCAGCTCTGGTCTTTTCATCAAGAATGCTTGAAAGTCCTCTATTTCATTGAAAGACCAATTTTTCCCCTGAAGTATTATACTCAGTTTTGCTGGGTAGGTGATTCTTGGTTTTAGTCCTAGTTCCTTTGACTTCTGGTATATCCTGTTCCATGCCCGTCAATCCCTTAATGTAGAAGCTGCTAGATCTTGTGTTATCCTGATTGTATTTCCACAATACTTGAATTGTTTCTTTCTAGCTGCTTGCAATATTTTCTCCTTGACCTGGGAACTCTGGAATTTGGCCCCAATGTTCCTAGGAGTTTCTCTTTTTGGATCTCTTTCAGGCGGTGTTCTGTGGATTCCTTGAGTATTTATTTTGCCCTCTGATTCTAGAATCTCAGGGCAGTTTTCCTTGATAATTTCATGAAAGATGATGTCTAGGCTCTTTTTTTGATCATGGCTTTCAGGTAGACCCATAATTTTTAAATTGTCTCTCCTGGATCTATTTTCCAGGTCAGTTGTTTTTCCAATGAGATATTTCACATTATCTTCCTTTTTTTCATTCTTTTGGTTTTGTTTTGTGATTTCTTGGTTTCTCATAAAGTCATTAGCCTCCATGTGTCCCATTCTAATGTTGAAAGAACTATTTTCTTCAGTGAGCTTTTGAATCTCCTTTTCTATTTGGCTAATTCTGCTTTTGAAAGCATTCTTCTCCTCATTGGCTTTTTGAACCTCTTTTTCCAATTGAGTTAGCCTATTTTTCAAGGTGTTATTTTCTTCAGCATTTTTTTGGGGTCTCCTTTAGCAAGGTGCTGACCTGCTGTTCATGCTTTGACTTCATGTCTCTCATTTCTCTTCCCAGTTTTTCCTCCACCTCTCTAACTTGATTTTCAAAATCCTTTTTGAGCTCTTCTATGGCCTGAGCCCATTGAGTGGCCTGGGATATAGAAGCCTTGACTTCTGTGTCTTTGCCTGATGGTAAGCATTGTTCTTCCTCATCAGAAAGGAAGGAAGGAAATGCTTGTTCACCAAGAAAGTAACCTTCTATAGTCTTATTTCTTTTCCCTTTTCTGGGCATTTTCCCAGCCAGTGACTTGACCTCTGAATATTCTCCTCACACCCACCTGGCCTCCTGATCCTCCCAGCCAGTGCTTGAGGTCTGAGATTCTAATGCTGCTTCCAGCCTCAGGGCTTTTGGTGGGGGCAGGGCTGCTATTCAGTGTGAGATTAAGTTCAGGTGCTCAGGTCAGGTCAGGGCTGCCTCACAGGCTCTATTCCCTCAGGGGGTTTATGCAGAGACCTTCAACAATGGATCCAGACTTCTGCCTGCTTGGACAGCCCCTGTCTGCTCCCACCTCCGCTTCTGCCTCCCGAGGGGGCCTGAGTTATGGGGGCACCCCACTCCCCTCTCGACCCACCAAAGAGACCCTCTCACCAACCCCCCTCACCTGTGGGTGGAGGGACCCGCCCGGCTGCTGGAGACTCCATCACTTAAGCCTGCTCAGATCTGCTCCTCTTGGTGCTGCGGCCATGGCAGGGCTGTACTTGGCTCCCAGTCCGCGGCACAAAGGACCTTTTGCGAGAGCTTTGCAGGTCTCTCTGGAGCAGAAATCTCCTTCGCTCCAATGTTCTGTGGCCTTTGGTCCTGCAGAATTCGCAGTGAGTTGCTATTTACAGATGTTCTATGGGTTGTGGGTTCGGAGCTATGTGTATGTGCATCTTTCTACTCTGCCATCTTGGCTCCGTTCCCCCACAACAGCTCTTTCTTAATAGTGTGCAAAAAACTGGAAATCAAAGGGAGTGTACAGTAAATACGGGATTGTTGGGCAAATTAAAGTATCTGAATGTAAAGGAATAGCATTGTACTGTTAACAAAGGAAAGGAGAAACAATTTCAGAGAAACCTTAGAAGACATTTCAGTGGTTCAGAGTGAAACAAACAGAAACTGTAAACAGTTTTGAAAGGCAGAAAAAAGCTTTTATCAATACAATGATCAATCA
Organism: Notamacropus eugenii; assembly: GCF_028372415.1. NCBI lineage: Eukaryota > Metazoa > Chordata > Mammalia > Diprotodontia > Macropodidae > Notamacropus > Notamacropus eugenii. The sequence goes on from NC_092876.1 coordinate 263,597,393, forward strand.
TAATTTCAGGGCATCAATGATGAAGACTATTCTCCTAAAACTGAGTGGTAGAATAAATATTCTGAATAACACACAATTTTTGAATATGGCCAATCTGGAGATATGTTTTACTTATGTTTCAAGGCCCCATGTGTTATGGGGGCTGTCCCCTCACCTCTAGTGTGAGTGTGTCCTTCTGTGGAAAACGTTGTTAAAAAGTTCTGGGTTTTTTTTTTTCTTTTTCTTTTTTCCAAGGGGGAGTAGAAGTTGATGAAAAAAATTGCTGGATATTTTTTTTTTTTAATTACAGAAGATAAAATCTTCATTCTTACTTATTGAATCCCTACCTCCCTTGTAATGTCTAACTCAAATTCCTTCTCCATAATGAAACCTCTTTGATTTTTCTAGCTGACAGCGATTTCCCTCCTCCCCAAAATATCACATAATTCCCTTCTTTTTGAGAGGGGAAGAGGGATGGGAAAGTGTTCATATTGGTTTTTCACTTACATAATAGTAAATATAATCATTATGTGTACATAATAATCTACAAACTAAATATAAATTCAAATTTAATATCTCTCCTCCTCATCTAGTGTAATTCTCTGTAAATATAAATACTTAATGAGTGGGTTTTTTTTTTTGTTATTTGAAAGCAGTGATGGACAAGGATCAAGCTATAAAAGTTAATGATTCTGCAAATGTTGAAATGTTATAACAGACAAAATTAGGTGATCCTACCATATTTCAATTTCCTTGCTATTATTAAATAATCTCCCCCATACCCACACAACAAATGAGTATTTTAAAATCATAAAGGAGAATGAGCCACTATCTCATTTAAAGTGGATGACTAAATAAAGGAATGGATGGGTGGATGGATGAATAAATGAATGAATAAACACATAGATAAATAATCCCTTTAATTACCCACATGAACTTGAATGTAGGTTTGAGATTTGTATCTTAGTTAATTTAGTCATGTGAAAAAATGCTAAAAGAAGAAAAAAGAGTTTGGTTAAGTGTAATGGCTAAAAATAAATTTTGTAGACCTGATAACAAGGAGCTAGAAAAGTGGTATTTTACCTATTTAAGAGAAATCTTATATAGTTTTTTTCTTGCTTGGAGGAAATTGGAAAATGATATAAATGAAACAATATTCTAGCACTCAGAAAAGGGTAGGGCTAAAACTGTTCACCCACCTACATGAAAACTGAACTGTTACTTTAATATATGTCAAAGAAGACACCCCTACCTTTTTCATCTTCAAAGGACAAGTAGGGGGAAGTTTGAGGTACATAGGTCTAAACCAGGTAGATAGATTGTAAACTATTTGAGTGCCATTTTTGTCATCCTATCTCCAGTGCCTGGAACATAACAGGTACTTATTAAATGCTTCTTGATTGATTGATAGATTAATAGAGTCAGGTCCTGAGCCTATTTCTATCATTTCAGCCATTAAGAACATTTCAATAACACAAAGCTTGATAATGTCTCCTTAGTCCAGTCCAGTGCTGCATTGGTAAATGTTTAACAACGAGCTCTCTGAATAAAAAAAAATGTATGTAGTGCACATTTTTAAGTTTAATCTGTTTGAACATTTTTTCCAATACTATCTTAAGTCTAGACCAATCAATAAAATACTTAAGTATTGATCTAAAGCACTTACAACTTGCAAAGGGGCAAATATTCACATTAAAAATTTAACAATCAGCTGTTATGATCTGGTAGGATCTCGCCCTAGCACACCCTGGTCTCCTTCAATATCTGTTGTATTATCATGGCAACTGGGAGAATGGAGCTACCTCACACTTAGAATGAAGTGTGTTTTGATGCTTTAGGATAGACTTTTAGACCTCTAGTATATAGTGACGTTTTGTTATCAATTATATTTTCCAGACTGTTAAAAAATATATAGTCAATAAGTCAATGAATATTAAACACCTACTACGTTGCAGACGTGATAAATGTTAGGGATGCAAAAACTGGCAAAATACAGTTTCTGTTCCCAAGGACCTTAAAATGTAATGGTGGAAACAATATGCAAAGATAGATAGATAGATAGACAGACAGACAGACAGACAGAAAGACAGACAGACAGATAGATAGACAGACAGATAGAACAAAGGAAACAATATACAGGACAAATAGGAAATAAGTAAAAGACAGAACACATTGGGATTAAGAGGAATGAAGAAAAGTTTCCGGTAGATTTTCAGGTTTTAAAATAGGATTTAAAGGCACCCAGGGATATCAGTAGTCATAGTGGAGGAGAGAGAATGTTCCAGGGCAGCAGGAAACCATAGAAAATGCCCAGGAGTCAAGAGATGGAGTGTCTCTGTAACAGTCAGGAGTCCAGAGTCACTCGGTAGAAAAATACATGTTAGGGAGTAAGAAGTAAAATTACTGGAAAGATAGGAGGGTGTGAGGTTAGGGCAGCTAGGTGGCACAGTGTTAAAAATGCCAGTCCTGGAGTTAAGATGATGCCTCTTCCTGATCAAATCTGGATTCAACTAGCTGTGTGATTCTTGGCAAGTCATGTAACCCTGTTTGCTTCAGTTTCCTCATCTGTAAAATGAACTGGGGAAAGAAATGGCAAACTGCACTATTATCTTTGCCAAGAAAAACCCAAAAGGGATTGTGAACAGTCAGACATGACTGGAAAATGACTAAAGAGCAGCAACAAGGTTATGAAGGGCTTTGAAGTACAAACAGAACATTTTGTGTTTGTCCCTAGAAGTGACAGGAAACCACTGGAGATATTGAGTGGCAAATGGATTGGAATGGAAGGAAACCTGAGGTAGATATATCCATCACCAGGCTAAAGCAATAATCCAGTTTTGAGGTTATGAGAGCCTGAACTACAGGGGTCTCAGTGTAAAAGGAGAGAAGGGGTGTATTCCAGAGATATTTTAATGGTAAAATTGGAAGGTTTTTGCAATAGCTTGGATATGAAGGGGTGAGAAATAGTGAGGAATCTAGGATGACTCATAGGTTGTGAGCCTGAGGACTGGGAGAACAGCGTTTCCCTGTATAATAATAGTGAAGATAGGAGGCAGTGAAGGTTGAGGGAGAAAAATAAAATGTTTTGTTTGGACATATTCAATTTCAGAAGTCTATTGGGCTAACTGCTATAGATGTCTGAAAGGCACTTGGAGATGGCAGAAAACTATAGCATTTACCCGTATTTTCTACATAAAATACTTACTCTCATGGAGGAATAATCAAACTTTTACAGATAGAAGAAATAAGTATGTTCTAAGTCAACTGTTGATTCTTTTACTATCTCCTTATTCTACATATTATACCAAAACATGTTCCTTGAAACTCAATAACTAGATTCAAAAAAGCCTACAATAACATAATTAACATAGTTAAAACGCACACTTCCATAGATCTTGTGTATTTTCACTGTGGAAGTCTCCTCCAGTGATGCACACTTCTTTCAATAATGCATCTACATCTGCCTGTAAATTTGCCATAGGGACTCCACCCATTGATCTAGAAGCCTTTCTCATTTTTACACCATATTATAAAGTAACAGTGGAGTACTCTGTCTGATTACCTCTCTTTCACCCTCTGCATATGATCATCCCACTGCAATTCTGTGAGTAGATGCTGAATAGGGACCTAGCTAGCTGGGTAACAGCCCCTCTCCTGTCTGCCTCCCCCTTCCCTTCCTTCCCTCCAAGGAAGGTAAATCTGGATGGCCAAAAGATACCAAATTCACTTGGGTTTACTGGCTTCTCTCCTCTGCTCTCCTCTCCTCTCCTCTCTTCTTCTCCTCTTCCCTCTCCTCCCCTCCCCTCTTCTCCCCTCTCTTCTCCTTTCCTTTCCCAAAACCTTAGCTGGGATGCCAATGGGCCCCTGCCTAAAGGCTCTTCTGAACCCTCCTAGCTTTAGAGTGATTATCAGTAGTAACTGTTGCTGTTTCCCTCCCAACCTGATGTCTTTCTTTTCTTGGTCTCATTAAAGGGGCCATGCCCTGGCTACTTCTGAAACAGTCCTATTCAATGAATGGACTTTGCCTCACCCTAAGTGAGTACCTGTGAAGACCTTGGCCTAAAGGATCCAATGTCTGCCAGTGCATGCTGAGTCATCTCCAGTCATCCTGATGAGTATCTGGTCACTGGATTCAGATGATTCTGGGGGCAAAGTGAGACTGGTGACCTGCACAGCTCTCCCTCCCTCAAAACAGAGTTAAGTGCAAGTCATGTCATCATTTCTCTGATGGCATGGTCTTTGTCGGCAGCAAAGGATGAACACAGTGATCATGACACCTTTTCTTTCCATTTGATAATTCCTTGTTAACAAATTTGCTCTTACTTTTTCTCTGAATTTTTTTTTATGGGTTATGTGATGTTGCATGTTCACACCCATCTTGCATATCTCTCTTGCCCTTTTGGTGATAGCCAGTTTTATTTATTTGGAGATTTGAATATTCTATGTGCTTTTAAAACGACAGGATTTTCTTTCATTTGGAAGCTTTAGGCCAGACAGTACAGTGAACAGTCCCCACATTCAACAATAAATTATTTACAAGATTACAATTTAGTATAATTTTATTATACAAGTAAAATGACAATTTAATAATAAGTACTTTTCACTACTTGCTATATCTCACATAACATTTTCTCTGATTCATTTTATTATGTAATAATCTGTGAAGTTGTAACATAATTCTTTCTTAGAAGTGCTAAATAACTCTGGAAATAATAGCTTCAGTTAAATTATTATATTACAAGCCAGAGTGTAGACAGTTAAGGACTGAGTGAGAAGAAAGAATCTACAGGTCGATTGACTGCTTTTTCAAGGAGTTAGTCACAAAAAGGAGAAGAGGTATGAGATAACATGTATCAGGGTTTGATGGTTCAAGCGAGGGCTTACTGAACATGGAGGAAACATGGGCATGTTTGTAGATAGTAGGGAAACAGTTTCTGGATTCCATACGTGCATTTCAACTGAATGAAAGTATTTTTTTCCCTTATAAATAAAAGAAAAACTAAAAAAAGCATGAATAAGATATTTTTTCCATAAAATTTTAGCAATGACATAAAAACAGACAGAAAAAAATAAACTTTAAACGAAATATGGTTATTAGCCTTCCAGAAAGGATGCTGCATTGTTTGTAATTGGACAGCATAGATTTCCTGTCCACAAACAGACAGAATATTTATTTTTAAATAGTCATTTTTGTAAGATTTTAAAATTTATAGTAATTGTAAGAATTGTAGAATTTATGTTGAGATACAACAGTAAAATGAACAAAAGTATGATGAATTCTTGCAAAGTTTCTAATCAGAACTGGAACATATTTTATTGACCTGGTTTTTAAGAAACCCCAGAGACTTCCTATTATTTCCAGGATCAAATATAAAATCCTATGTTTGTCCTTTAAAGCACTTTGTAACCTAGCCATATCCAACCTTCCAATTCTTCTTAGACATTACTCTGCGATTAAGTAGCATTGATCTCCTTGATGTTTCTTACAAATGACACTACCCCTCCTGACTGAACATTTTAACTGGAGGTCCCATATGTCTGGAACTTTCTTCCTTCTCATTTCCAAATTTTGCTTCCTTCTAGTCTCAGTTGAAGTTCCATATTGTGAAAGAAGCTTTTACCAGTTTTCTTTAATCTTGGTGCCTTTCTTCTGAGACTATTCCCAGTTTTCCTATATATATATATCTAAGTATAATGTGTTTATAATTTGTACACAACTGTTTGCATTTTTTTCATTATACTGTGATACTTATTTCTTTGTTTTTATTTTGTTTCATTGGCATTTTAAATATTTTTTTCTCTTTTTACACATTTTGTTTTGTGAGCTTTTTTGTTTTTATTTATGGCTTTTTAATTTTATTTTGTGGGCTTCACCCCCTCCCTTTCTTTGTATCACCATTCCTTTTCATGGCTCCTGGAACATAGTTTGAACTTAATTAATTCTTGTTTATTGACTGTTGACTGGTTTACATCAAAACTAGCAAAAGCAAATTATTATCTCTCATTTTAAAATACACAAAATGTTGGAGAAAATATGTTCAGCAATAGGAATGAATGGGAATTACAGATTCTGCCTATTGCAACTTTCTGTCATCCTACAAAATTTTCTGTGTCTTCTAAAAATATACCCTTTCTACTGTGATTGATCTCCAATAGGAGGAGATACCCCTAATTTCTTTAATAATCCTATTTATTTTTCATATCCTTATAGACAGATTGCCCTTTCCTTTCTCCAGTGAAAGTGTGCTTTCATCAAGTGAAGATAAAGAAAAAGAGATCTGCCTGAAGATTCCAATTATATCTAAAGATGACTTTATCACCTTTTATCCTCTTCTATAGCTTAAACCTTCTATTATCTGGGCATTTATCACTTAGAATAACAAGGATGTGAATCATAATGAAAAACCTGTTATTTGACTTTTGAGAACAAATGTGACCTAAATTATTCAAATTAATAATATTAAGCTGTAATAAATTTCAGGTTAATTTGCTCTATAATGATAGCATCTTTTCCACAGATTGCAAGTTCAATTTGTTTCTCATTGCTTACTAAGACTAATTTGGCATAAATTAATTTTATTACAATAAATTATGATATTATTAATACTATATGAACTATTTAATGAGTGCTTTTATTTTGAAATTTACATATGCAAAACTGTAATTTTTTATTTTCAAAACAAGTATTTTTTACAAAAAACATGTGAATATTCTGGACATAAAATATATATATTTACATTTATTGAACACAGATAGACACACATACAGATACAGATCTTCTATCTACAAGATATTTAGATATAATTATATCTAGATATGATGATAATTGAGGTGGATAAAAAAAAAAAACTTTCATTTCCCAGAATGCCATAGCTTAGAGTGTACCTCTCAGAATACGCTCAGAGCATGTTTTCACCAGAAAGTTATATGAACTACCTTTTCGACGAAACAATATAGCCACTGTGATCTGTTGATTGTACGATAACACTTCTAGGAGATGTAGAATAATTGAAGTCCTCTGATAGATTCAGGAGCATTCAAAACAATACATGTTTCTTAGAAGAGCAGTGGTCACAGGAGATTTACAGATTGACTTTCTATTTAGAGAGTCCTAATTGGAACAGACCAAGAATATGAAATACTTTGAGTACAAATAAAAACTGATGAATGACAACCACTAGTGAAATGAAGAATGATGCCTGTGGAAGATCATGTCAAGACCTGCAAAGAGATGGTGATGACTGGAAGTCATGAAATTAAAAAAAAACGTAGTTTCAAACTCTCACTGAGTTCAACTTCAGGAACTATTGAGAAATAGAAACAAGCTTTTGTGACTTTTTTCTTTTTTCACTTATCTGAATCTGTATTCTTTTTGAAGACTCTTGGAGAAGGACCGTACTCATTCAGGAAATGTGACCTGATAGGGTTCTTTTTTTGTTGTTGTTATTTTATTATTAACTTTGTCTTATTTTATATTTAATTGTTTCATTGATATTTTTTGCCTGGATATTTTAGCATTATAAGCTGCTATTTCCTAAATTTAAATTTTTTTTCCTACTGAGATTGAGGCAAAGTCAAGGTGAAAAGGTAAATTTGCACTGAAAATCTCCAAGACTTGAACTATAAGGCCAATGCATGCTGAACTCTAATCACATAATATATCCTTCCCAACTTTCTTATCTTTTAGTAGTATTTCCACTTTTTCCAAAATTAAGAAATTTTAAATCATTAAATGTTCATAAATGCCATATTGGCTACCTAATAATTGCTAATATTTATAGCCAGACATTTGTTAAATGCCTTATAATTATTTGATTCACATAATAGTCCTGGGAGGTACATATCATTATTGAGGCAAACAGAGGTCAAGTGACTTGTCAAAGACCACATAATGATCTCTTGACTCCAGGTACTATACCCTGTTCACTCTTTCAACCAATTGTATATGACTAAATAACTACTTAACTGAATATTCTTGCTATAAATCACTACAATGAGTATTAATTTTTCACTTCACTTTCACTGTTAGAGCCTTTGATCAGAACACAATCAACTCCTACTTTACTATGATAAGTTTGTTATTTTTCTTGTTCGGTGCTCTCTGCTTCATTTTAGTTATTTAGTGAATCAAGTTGATACCTATATATGAGTCTTTGCAAATCCTTATTAGATATCCCCATTACCTTATATTTCATTAGATTCAGGGACTTTCATTTAAAACAAGATAATTATTTTATGGATTTAAAGACTTACCAATGAATCACTTAAAACTATCCAAAGTTCAAGATAATAGAGTGAAGAGAGCATTTTGTCAAGCTCTCCTAATACATTCCTCTAAATAACTTCTTAAAAGATTTTAAAACCTAGTTCTTAGAGGAATAATTCACAAAGACACAGTGTCATTTTTTTTTCCATCCTAGGTCACTTAGGAGGACAGAAAGAGGTCTGAAGATTCTGGGGTTAGCAAGAAACATGACATGACAAAAACAAAGTCATTTCCCTATTGCAAAAGGGTAAAATGATATGAACAGACAGTTTTTAGAGGGAAAAGAATAAAAGTTATCAGTAGTAATAGGAAAAATGCTCTAAGTCACTAATAATTAGAGAAATTAAGATTAAAACAATTATTAACTACTACCTCCCAACCATCAGATTGACTGAGATGGAAGAAAAGCAAAATGGCAAATAGTGGAAGTGATGTGGAAAAATAGGTACATAAATGCACTGTTTGTGGAGCTGTGAATTAGTTTAACTTTTTTGGAAAATAATTTGGAATTGTCCCCAAAAGATTATAAAACTCTCCATACTCATCGACCCAGCAATACTTCTGCTAGGTCTAAACTCCAAAAAGATCAAAAATAAAGGAAAACAAAAGACCCATATGTACGTAAATATTTATAACACCTCTTTTTATAATTTCAAAGTATTGGAAACTGAAGGAATATCCATCAATTGTAGCATTCATTTGGGAATTACTATAAAAAGCTATAATGTATGAATATGATAAAGTAGTATTTTACTTTAAGAAATGGTGGCTAGGGTGGTTTCAGAAAAAAATTTTAAAAACTATGTAGAATTATATTAACTGATATCAAGTGAGAAAAAAATCTAAGTGGCAATAGTAATGCTGTAAAGATAATCAATTTTTAAAAAGGTTTGGCATCTCTTAACAACATAATGATCCAACACAACTTCAAAGGACTCATGATGTAAAATACTGTCTACTTTCAGAAAGAAAATTGATGAACTCAGAGTGGAGATAGAAGCATATTTTTCCTGTACTTTTCTTCCTTTTTTCTTGGGACATGGATGATGCAGATATATGTTTTTCATGATTTCATATAAATAATGGGTTTTCTATTTCTTGCCTTCTTAATGGTGGGTGAGCAGGTAGGAGAAGGTAGAGAATTTTGAACTGAAAATATTAAAAACAAAACAAAATTCAAAGAAGCTTCTCAAATTGAAAGTGCCCAATAAGATATAACCTCCCTCAAAATACATGCACACACACATACACACACACACACACACACACAAACATGTTTTGAGTAGTCAAGTTGAATAATTCTTTAAACTTTCTAAATTTTTAAGATCAACATAGTGGTAGAGTCTGAATAGCCTCATAGGCTGGATCTACAAACATAGGGTCATGCGGGTGGGTGGGTAGGTGGTTAAATATTATGTACCTGTTGTGTTGTAGTCAGTAAGAATATAACAATGAAAATGAAAGAATGACTGACTTTAAGAAGCTTATATATCATTAAGAAAATGGTTGAATTCAATCCCTGCAAGAATTAAATAATAATATATTTTGAAAAAAAACTGATCACAAACAAGTTATGGTTCTTCAAGTCGATGAAGCTATTTTCAAAGTAACCATTTTTAAAATGGTTTCTTTAGAATATAACTACAATGAAGAATAGCGATAAAGACCATGTAGAGGACCATGAGATAGAGGATGAGGTCTGGGTTCTTATGTTTAAAATCTAAGTGCCGTTTGAAAAGTAATTCACTTCATTTCTATACCCCACTTTCCTCATCTAAAAAGTGAGGAGGATTAGTAGTTTAGACGATTCCTATCTAAGGTCACTCATAACATTAAATGTTCTTTGCAGCATTTGAAATAGATATTCATTAGTATTTTTAAAATTGGCTTGCTTTTTCTACCTCCCCCACCTTCTCTTCCCTTCTTCATATTTGACTAGTGATACCACCCAAGTTAAAATCCATTCCTGTCGCGGGCGGGCGACGACCACCACGAAGACCCTCGAGGACGAGGCCCCCTTCCTCTCCGCGCTCCGCGGCTTCGGACGTCTCCGGGCTCCCTCCCGGGGAACAGAGAGGGAGCAGTAATCAAGCGGGAACCAGAGTGTGGTAGAGCAAGCGTTTATTGGAAGCGTCTCAGTCCTGTCCCCCCGATTGTTCTAGGGCATTGCCTTATATTCCCTCTTAGTTCCGGGTCCATTCCGGATCCTCCCCAAGGGCGAAGACATCACCTTTTAGGGTGCCTCCCCAGCACCCATTCTTGGAGGCCATGTCGCCTTCGCGACATGGCACTTCCAGGTTTGGGCGGGTCCCGACACCAGGGTGTCTCCTTTCCTCTTAGGAGGTCCGTGTCCGGCCCCTCACAACTCCCCCTTTTTGTTTTATACAGGGGTTATCTCTGGGGTTATGGGGGTCTAGGGGTTATACATAAGGTTTCGAAACTCAGCTTTGGTATCAAGCACAGCTCGTCTTATCAGACTACAAGCACATTGTAGCATGCAAAGAAGAAAAAGGGCACAAGAGAAGGGAAAAGGGCTATAGGTCCTAGAAATGCGGCAAGCCACTGGAAGTTTACAAGGCTGTTAAGCCAATGAACCAAGTCCATAGCTTCCTTTGTTCTCTCTTCTTCATATTTCTTTGAGACATTATGCATTTCTTATAGTGGCATAGAAGCTGCAGACAAAGCTGGGTAAGTTGCAGTTCATCTCCTATGTTTGAAGAAGGGGTGCAACATGGTTGCATAGTAGGAGTATTGCGAGAGATGTCAGGAGCACCATTACGTTGTAGATGGCTAAAGGCCCGACAAAGTTTCTGTAACTTTCTTTGTTGTCTCTATCGTGCCCCGTGACTTCTTCATTGTGATTGCTGTCTTCCAACACTCGGATACGTTTCACTGGAACCCACACTTCTTTGTTGTCATCTGTTAAAACACAAACATATCCTTTTCCCCAAGTTAATACTATATGAGGACCAAACCATCGTTTATTCTTATCACGCCACATCACCTTATGGGCTTTAGTATTCAATGCATTTGCTGTAACTGACTTGGTCTTTAATAGACTCAGTCTTTGTAGGAAATGTTAAAAATTTCATAGAGGCTGATAAGCCGTCATCATCAAATTTCAAATAATTTAATGTGTAAACAGCCAATTGTAATTTGTCATCAACTCCTGGTCCAGCTCCCCCTTTTTGTTTTATGCAAATAAGTTTTCAGTGAGCGATTTGCCCACTCTACTATAGCTTGACCAGTAGGATTATGGGGGATTCTAGTAACATGTGATATAGAGAATTCTGCCATGAACTGTTGAATGGCTTTGCTAGTATAAGCTGGACCATTGTCTGTTTTAATACTTCTTGGCATACCATGATGGGCAAAGCAATGTAAGAGGTGTGCTCTGACATACTTGATAGCTTCTCCACACCTCACTGACATCCTTCCACAACACCTATTGTTGCTGGGGTGCAATCTACTTTTTACTAATAATTCTGATATCATTACGGCCCAAAGATGAAAAGAATGTTTGTGAAGGAGTAAGGTTGTCATAATCTAAGGTTAAGTTGTTCATTGTGTATATAGCCTGTACCAATTGTTCCTGAGGGGACCTACCCTTTTTGTTTTTGAAGGAACAGGTTGAGAGTTTTATTCTTCCTATATATTTTATTGCCTGACTCATAGAGTTATATGATATTCCTGAAATATGAATGATTTATAAAAAGAAATTTAATATTAGAACTGGAGCTCAAGTACAGGCACTCAAGCACCACACCCTGTCCCCCTTTAAACTGATGGGACCCAACACATTTTGGGATAAGGGATGAAGGTCTCAACTTCTGAAATTGCTTCCTGCTGAGATTGGACGTAGAGCTGACCCTGCCTCACAGGGTCCCAACATTGGAGGGGTTGTGTCTTTAACCAATATGAGGAACTTGATGATTCAGAGGGTGATAGGTGATGGTCTTGGACAAAGAAACCTAGAAAACACAGATCTGGCACAGAGATTAAACAAACAAGAATCAAAAAGGAGTAAGAATAAAATAACTAGAAGTGAGGTAGGTGTGAGAATACTGTCAAACATCCTCACACTCTCTGGATATACTTAGTAACTATCTAGGATAGGAGGGGTTTGAATGATTCACATTTGTCTCCAACCTCCTTATCTGCTTTCTATGTATTTTGATCAAGCTTTTATTTAGCTTTCCAAATCTCTATAACTGATCATTCAGACTGCTTCATATTCCTTTGTATTTCTACCATAGACAAGATAGTGCACAAGTTATTACTGTTAACTAGCACAGCTGTATTATCTTAAACAAAAGAGATTTCTAAGTTGAATCTCACAACTGAATAGATGATCATCGTTGTTTCATCAGCTTGTTTATCTTTTTCTGATTATATTCACTCTGGAAGAAAACTTTGGAAATTAAATTGTCAATAAGTTTGCTTATTAAAACAACAAAATCTGTTCTGCTTTATAGATCATTACATATTAGGTAGCAATATATTGTCTTGAAAATGAAAATTTTTGTCTTTTCACTTTGAAGCAAAAATAAACCCTTTAAAATTAAAACTTATTAAAACTTAGTTGGTATAAAAATGTTCTAAGGAATATAAATTCCCAAAGTATTATAACAAACCAAATTCTTAGGTATTCCAGAATTCCTGGATATTACAAAATGTTTTAATAAAAGTGCATAATAGAATCTCACATTGACAACAGCAAGAGACTGATTACAAAATTACTGCTTTTCAACAATAGGGACATCTTAAGGTGAGTCTTAAGTCATTTACATAAATTTCTGAACATGTTCCAGTTTCAGATAAAAATGATATTAAGTTTTCCAGTAAGATTACACAGAAGGGCTCACATGTTATACAGACTACTTGTAATTGATCATAGAAGTTTGCTATAAAAGGAAAAAATATTGACATGTGATATAGCAAATATGATAGGATAAAACTTCTTTGACTCTGTTTGAATTCAGATAGGAGTGAAATTTTCCAATCATACAGTATCTGTATTATAGCCAGACTCAGGAATAGTCAGGTGGGAAATATTCCTTTATAAAAGAACACAGTGGGGAAACTGACCAGGAGGATCCCATCCTAGATTGAGTCTAGAATTGTCCCCTTAGCGTTTCCTCTCCAGATACAAATTTCACCTGATAACAGTACAGGATGTAGGATCACAGTCCCTCTGAGTAACTTGTGGCATATTCTTTCAGATACTGATTTAATGCAGACGACTATACCCAAATTCACATTTAAACAAAAATATTTATGGTCCCAAATGCTTTTACCTTAAACAGCAAACTTCACTAATCCCAACTTAAAGCCAAATACAGTTATTTGTTTTCCCATGGAGCTGCAATAAGTAATGAAGATTAACAGGACTCACATATATAAGAGATTTCATTTAAGATCCTTCCTTCTCAAGTTTAAAACTTGTCCTGATATAAAAGTTAATTATTAAAAGTCTTTTCCATCTATTACAACTGTAGAGCAAGCCACATTCATTGTTTATGAATTATATAAGCCAAGCAAGTTTCTTTCTTGGGACTGATGACCTTGCCCACATGAAAGAGGCCTTGGCAGGTTTAAAATAAAAGGAATTGGCATGAATCCCATGCTTGCCAAACCCAAGACATACTGTCTGGACTGTTCTGAGTGGGCAGAACCAGTCTAAATAAATTTTTTACTCCATTCTTTTCTTTCTATACACAGTAATCAATTAACAATATTAGGTTTAGCATTAAAACCACAACTTCGAAAACTTAGTTAAGGATCTTACAACCTTTATAAATGGTAAACAAGTTATTTTAGCTGTAATTTCTTCTTCAGGTAAAGGTGAAAATACCTGGTTTTCTAAATGGCAATTACAAAACATTATAAGCTAAGGTTAATAGGACTGATAAAGTTTTTAAGTAACATAAAGGGCTACACACAATTTTTCCAGCATCTTTTAGTTTCAACAAGATTCAGATTACCAATTGCTTTCTCTAATACCATTTCTGGGTTACAGAGTAAAATAAAAATCATAATAGTTCTAATTTTTAATCAAGAAAATTTCACATCTATGTGTACTCCTTAAAAATATGTTTGAAAGAGAAAGTTGTAAAACTGCAAGTGGAAGTGAGGGAGACTCTGGAACAAAGTCCAGCGGCGCCAGTCCTCCTTCTTTCCACTTGGGGTTCACATTTTCATCTCTGAGGTGTCTTTTTTCATTTTTAGTTTTATGCATATTCTCAATTTGCCTTAATGCCAAATAATACAATAAATTCTGACCTGTCTTAAACATCCAATTAGGAGTGACATGTTTCACTTAAAATATGACCAAAATAACAACTTGTATCCCATACACAAAAACTTTTCTCTTTTAGGTGAGGCATGAGATAATTAAAATGCTATTCAATCTGCCTTTATGATAGGAGGGGAAAAATTTCCCCAATTTCATCTTGTCTTTCTCTCCACCTTCATAACTTGGCCAGAGTCAGAAAGTAGAAAGAGAGAGAGAATTTTACCAACTACTTACATATAAATTCCAAAACTTTTATGCTTTCCTTAAACTTCATACCCATGTTGTACTCCTAGTGGTCTTTGATCAAAGCTCCTTTCAAACTTCACATATTATTGCCTTGTATTTCTTATGTGAAACTGCATTTAGCAATTATATAAACTAAATAATATAAGATAAGTTTCTCACTTTCTCTCTCCCATTCTCTTCCCTGATGCTGCAGCCATCAGAGAGAAGGGATGAGGGGGAGGGAAAGAGATAACATTCTGAATTCCAGCTACAAAGGAGCTGGCCGTAATAAATCACAAACACACACACACACACAGAACATGTAAAGACTGAACACATATACAGACAACAAAAAATTCAAAACTGAGGAAAGATTGTCAGAAATCCTCTGCATAAATTAAACCTATAGCTTGATTTCTATTACTTAGTTCCAAACATAATTTTGAACTTGTTGGCTCCATATATTCAGCATGATACTCTATAATGTCCTTCTTAAACTACACATTCTTTCTAAACTCTAATTGCTTCAAATTTTTTGCTTATCTTTAGAAGCTCAGTCTCCAAATTATTAATTTTATCTTTTTCTTTCCACTCTGATACCTCCTTCTACAAATCAGGATACATTTTTCTGGGCTATGCTCTCTTGAGCTCTCTGAAGAGCTTGAAGGAGTGGTCCGTGTCGAGGTGAAAAATTTTCTGACTCGTCTATAACTACTTCCTCTTTTCTCACAGTCTAAAGTTCCTCTCTCCTCCCGGTCTGAGGTTCCTCTTTTCCCAGGCTCTTTATTTTTCTTCTGAGCAGCCCCCCACTCCTCCCAGTCCACCGCTACTCCATCCTCTGCCGCCCCCTGTAGGCTCCTCTGCAATATGCTGACATATCTTTGTTTTACACAGGGTGGTTTCCTGCGACTCAGTGTCTCAATCCCCTCACTTCTGCTTTTCCCACGGGACCCCTGCTCCGCTTCCTCCATCTCTGCCTGGAGGCTGGCTGGTCGGGGTCCGGAGCCCCTGTTGGCCAGCCTGCGGAGGCTGTCCCACGGGTACAGCGGCGGCGGGTCCCCGGGCTCCTCATCGTCGGAGCCGTAAAGGGAGTCGCCTACTTGAGCCCCTGCATCTTTGGGAATAGGTGGTGGCTGCGGGTTTAAGGCAGCACCCACTGCTGTGTAGATGACAAAGTCCTGGGGGGTGATCAGCGACGGGTCCTCTTTATGATAAGAGGCCATCTGCTGTCCCACCACGCCCCAGCGGGCCGGGTCGATGCCTGTGTGCTCTACCCAAGGACTAATGGTTTGGATTTTTTCGACCCAGTCCCGGCAAGTTCTTAGGTGTAACTTCAGCCCATGATTCTTGCACAGCTTGTAAAGCTGGCAGGCTAAAACCCCTTTATCCTCTGGCTTTATCTGGGAGGTGACATGTGCCTGTCCCATGTTTCACTGCCTTCCAGGAGCTTATCCGAGCAGTGCTCGGCCGCGCCGAGCCTCACTTTCGTTTTTTCGGCTCGCGCGCCCCTGGGCCGCTTGATCCCTCCACCCCGACCCGCGGGGTGGGTATGGGGCTTGTCTACTCACCTCTTTCCGCGCGGGGTCTTCCTCGGTCCCTGTTCGGGCGCCAGCTGTCGCGGGCGGGCGACGACCACCACGAAGACCCTCGAGGACGAGGCCCCCTTCCTCTCCGCGCTCCGCGGCTTCGGACGTCTCCGGGCTCCCTCCCGGGGAACAGAGAGGGAGCAGTAATCAAGCGGGAACCAGAGTGTGGTAGAGCAAGCGTTTATTGGAAGCGTCTCAGTCCTGTCCCCCCGATTGTTCTAGGGCATTGCCTTATATTCCCTCTTAGTTCCGGGTCCATTCCGGATCCTCCCCAAGGGCGAAGACATCACCTTTTAGGGTGCCTCCCCAGCACCCATTCTTGGAGGCCATGTCGCCTTCGCGACATGGCACTTCCAGGTTTGGGCGGGTCCCGACACCAGGGTGTCTCCTTTCCTCTTAGGAGGTCCGTGTCCGGCCCCTCACAACTCCCCCTTTTTGTTTTATACAGGGGTTATCTCTGGGGTTATGGGGGTCTAGGGGTTATACATAAGGTTTCGAAACTCAGCTTTGGTATCAAGCACAGCTCGTCTTATCAGACTACAAGCACATTGTAGCATGCAAAGAAGAAAAAGGGCACAAGAGAAGGGAAAAGGGCTATAGGTCCTAGAAATGCGGCAAGCCACTGGAAGTTTACAAGGCTGTTAAGCCAATGAACCAAGTCCATAGCTTCCTTTGTTCTCTCTTCTTCATATTTCTTTGAGACATTATGCATTTCTTATAGTGGCATAGAAGCTGCAGACAAAGCTGGGTAAGTTGCAGTTCATCTCCTATGTTTGAAGAAGGGGTGCAACATGGTTGCATAGTAGGAGTATTGCGAGAGATGTCAGGAGCACCATTACGTTGTAGATGGCTAAAGGCCCGACAAAGTTTCTGTAACTTTCTTTGTTGTCTCTATCGTGCCCCGTGACTTCTTCATTGTGATTGCTGTCTTCCAACACTCGGATACGTTTCACTGGAACCCACACTTCTTTGTTGTCATCTGTTAAAACACAAACATATCCTTTTCCCCAAGTTAATACTATATGAGGACCAAACCATCGTTTATTCTTATCACGCCACATCACCTTATGGGCTTTAGTATTCAATGCATTTGCTGTAACTGACTTGGTCTTTAATAGACTCAGTCTTTGTAGGAAATGTTAAAAATTTCATAGAGGCTGATAAGCCGTCATCATCAAATTTCAAATAATTTAATGTGTAAACAGCCAATTGTAATTTGTCATCAACTCCTGGTCCAGCTCCCCCTTTTTGTTTTATGCAAATAAGTTTTCAGTGAGCGATTTGCCCACTCTACTATAGCTTGACCAGTAGGATTATGGGGGATTCTAGTAACATGTGATATAGAGAATTCTGCCATGAACTGTTGAATGGCTTTGCTAGTATAAGCTGGACCATTGTCTGTTTTAATACTTCTTGGCATACCATGATGGGCAAAGCAATGTAAGAGGTGTGCTCTGACATACTTGATAGCTTCTCCACACCTCACTGACATCCTTCCACAACACCTATTGTTGCTGGGGTGCAATCTACTTTTTACTAATAATTCTGATATCATTACGGCCCAAAGATGAAAAGAATGTTTGTGAAGGAGTAAGGTTGTCATAATCTAAGGTTAAGTTGTTCATTGTGTATATAGCCTGTACCAATTGTTCCTGAGGGGACCTACCCTTTTTGTTTTTGAAGGAACAGGTTGAGAGTTTTATTCTTCCTATATATTTTATTGCCTGACTCATAGAGTTATATGATATTCCTGAAATATGAATGATTTATAAAAAGAAATTTAATATTAGAACTGGAGCTCAAGTACAGGCACTCAAGCACCACACCCTGTCCCCCTTTAAACTGATGGGACCCAACACATTTTGGGATAAGGGATGAAGGTCTCAACTTCTGAAATTGCTTCCTGCTGAGATTGGACGTAGAGCTGACCCTGCCTCACAGGGTCCCAACATTGGAGGGGTTGTGTCTTTAACCAATATGAGGAACTTGATGATTCAGAGGGTGATAGGTGATGGTCTTGGACAAAGAAACCTAGAAAACACAGATCTGGCACAGAGATTAAACAAACAAGAATCAAAAAGGAGTAAGAATAAAATAACTAGAAGTGAGGTAGGTGTGAGAATACTGTCAAACATCCTCACACTCTCTGGATATACTTAGTAACTATCTAGGATAGGAGGGGTTTGAATGATTCACATTTGTCTCCAACCTCCTTATCTGCTTTCTATGTATTTTGATCAAGCTTTTATTTAGCTTTCCAAATCTCTATAACTGATCATTCAGACTGCTTCATATTCCTTTGTATTTCTACCATAGACAAGATAGTGCACAAGTTATTACTGTTAACTAGCACAGCTGTATTATCTTAAACAAAAGAGATTTCTAAGTTGAATCTCACAACTGAATAGATGATCATCGTTGTTTCATCAGCTTGTTTATCTTTTTCTGATTATATTCACTCTGGAAGAAAACTTTGGAAATTAAATTGTCAATAAGTTTGCTTATTAAAACAACAAAATCTGTTCTGCTTTATAGATCATTACATATTAGGTAGCAATATATTGTCTTGAAAATGAAAATTTTTGTCTTTTCACTTTGAAGCAAAAATAAACCCTTTAAAATTAAAACTTATTAAAACTTAGTTGGTATAAAAATGTTCTAAGGAATATAAATTCCCAAAGTATTATAACAAACCAAATTCTTAGGTATTCCAGAATTCCTGGATATTACAAAATGTTTTAATAAAAGTGCATAATAGAATCTCACATTGACAACAGCAAGAGACTGATTACAAAATTACTGCTTTTCAACAATAGGGACATCTTAAGGTGAGTCTTAAGTCATTTACATAAATTTCTGAACATGTTCCAGTTTCAGATAAAAATGATATTAAGTTTTCCAGTAAGATTACACAGAAGGGCTCACATGTTATACAGACTACTTGTAATTGATCATAGAAGTTTGCTATAAAAGGAAAAAATATTGACATGTGATATAGCAAATATGATAGGATAAAACTTCTTTGACTCTGTTTGAATTCAGATAGGAGTGAAATTTTCCAATCATACAGTATCTGTATTATAGCCAGACTCAGGAATAGTCAGGTGGGAAATATTCCTTTATAAAAGAACACAGTGGGGAAACTGACCAGGAGGATCCCATCCTAGATTGAGTCTAGAATTGTCCCCTTAGCGTTTCCTCTCCAGATACAAATTTCACCTGATAACAGTACAGGATGTAGGATCACAGTCCCTCTGAGTAACTTGTGGCATATTCTTTCAGATACTGATTTAATGCAGACGACTATACCCAAATTCACATTTAAACAAAAATATTTATGGTCCCAAATGCTTTTACCTTAAACAGCAAACTTCACTAATCCCAACTTAAAGCCAAATACAGTTATTTGTTTTCCCATGGAGCTGCAATAAGTAATGAAGATTAACAGGACTCACATATATAAGAGATTTCATTTAAGATCCTTCCTTCTCAAGTTTAAAACTTGTCCTGATATAAAAGTTAATTATTAAAAGTCTTTTCCATCTATTACAACTGTAGAGCAAGCCACATTCATTGTTTATGAATTATATAAGCCAAGCAAGTTTCTTTCTTGGGACTGATGACCTTGCCCACATGAAAGAGGCCTTGGCAGGTTTAAAATAAAAGGAATTGGCATGAATCCCATGCTTGCCAAACCCAAGACATACTGTCTGGACTGTTCTGAGTGGGCAGAACCAGTCTAAATAAATTTTTTACTCCATTCTTTTCTTTCTATACACAGTAATCAATTAACAATATTAGGTTTAGCATTAAAACCACAACTTCGAAAACTTAGTTAAGGATCTTACAACCTTTATAAATGGTAAACAAGTTATTTTAGCTGTAATTTCTTCTTCAGGTAAAGGTGAAAATACCTGGTTTTCTAAATGGCAATTACAAAACATTATAAGATAAGGTTAATAGGACTGATAAAGTTTTTAAGTAACATAAAGGGCTACACACAATTTTTCCAGCATCTTTTAGTTTCAACAAGATTCAGATTACCAATTGCTTTCTCTAATACCATTTCTGGGTTACAGAGTAAAATAAAAATCATAATAGTTCTAATTTTTAATCAAGAAAATTTCACATCTATGTGTACTCCTTAAAAATATGTTTGAAAGAGAAAGTTGTAAAACTGCAAGTGGAAGTGAGGGAGACTCTGGAACAAAGTCCAGCGGCGCCAGTCCTCCTTCTTTCCACTTGGGGTTCACATTTTCATCTCTGAGGTGTCTTTTTTCATTTTTAGTTTTATGCATATTCTCAATTTGCCTTAATGCCAAATAATACAATAAATTCTGACCTGTCTTAAACATCCAATTAGGAGTGACATGTTTCACTTAAAATATGACCAAAATAACAACTTGTATCCCATACACAAAAACTTTTCTCTTTTAGGTGAGGCATGAGATAATTAAAATGCTATTCAATCTGCCTTTATGATAGGAGGGGAAAAATTTCCCCAATTTCATCTTGTCTTTCTCTCCACCTTCATAACTTGGCCAGAGTCAGAAAGTAGAAAGAGAGAGAGAATTTTACCAACTACTTACATATAAATTCCAAAACTTTTATGCTTTCCTTAAACTTCATACCCATGTTGTACTCCTAGTGGTCTTTGATCAAAGCTCCTTTCAAACTTCACATATTATTGCCTTGTATTTCTTATGTGAAACTGCATTTAGCAATTATATAAACTAAATAATATAAGATAAGTTTCTCACTTTCTCTCTCCCATTCTCTTCCCTGATGCTGCAGCCATCAGAGAGAAGGGATGAGGGGGAGGGAAAGAGATAACATTCTGAATTCCAGCTACAAAGGAGCTGGCCGTAATAAATCACAAACACACACACACACACAGAACATGTAAAGACTGAACACATATACAGACAACAAAAAATTCAAAACTGAGGAAAGATTGTCAGAAATCCTCTGCATAAATTAAACCTATAGCTTGATTTCTATTACTTAGTTCCAAACATAATTTTGAACTTGTTGGCTCCATATATTCAGCATGATACTCTATAATGTCCTTCTTAAACTACACATTCTTTCTAAACTCTAATTGCTTCAAATTTTTTGCTTATCTTTAGAAGCTCAGTCTCCAAATTATTAATTTTATCTTTTTCTTTCCACTCTGATACCTCCTTCTACAAATCAGGATACATTTTTCTGGGCTATGCTCTCTTGAGCTCTCTGAAGAGCTTGAAGGAGTGGTCCGTGTCGAGGTGAAAAATTTTCTGACTCGTCTATAACTACTTCCTCTTTTCTCACAGTCTAAAGTTCCTCTCTCCTCCCGGTCTGAGGTTCCTCTTTTCCCAGGCTCTTTATTTTTCTTCTGAGCAGCCCCCCACTCCTCCCAGTCCACCGCTACTCCATCCTCTGCCGCCCCCTGTAGGCTCCTCTGCAATATGCTGACATATCTTTGTTTTACACAGGGTGGTTTCCTGCGACTCAGTGTCTCAATCCCCTCACTTCTGCTTTTCCCACGGGACCCCTGCTCCGCTTCCTCCATCTCTGCCTGGAGGCTGGCTGGTCGGGGTCCGGAGCCCCTGTTGGCCAGCCTGCGGAGGCTGTCCCACGGGTACAGCGGCGGCGGGTCCCCGGGCTCCTCATCGTCGGAGCCGTAAAGGGAGTCGCCTACTTGAGCCCCTGCATCTTTGGGAATAGGTGGTGGCTGCGGGTTTAAGGCAGCACCCACTGCTGTGTAGATGACAAAGTCCTGGGGGGTGATCAGCGACGGGTCCTCTTTATGATAAGAGGCCATCTGCTGTCCCACCACGCCCCAGCGGGCCGGGTCGATGCCTGTGTGCTCTACCCAAGGACTAATGGTTTGGATTTTTTCGACCCAGTCCCGGCAAGTTCTTAGGTGTAACTTCAGCCCATGATTCTTGCACAGCTTGTAAAGCTGGCAGGCTAAAACCCCTTTATCCTCTGGCTTTATCTGGGAGGTGACATGTGCCTGTCCCATGTTTCACTGCCTTCCAGGAGCTTATCCGAGCAGTGCTCGGCCGCGCCGAGCCTCACTTTCGTTTTTTCGGCTCGCGCGCCCCTGGGCCGCTTGATCCCTCCACCCCGACCCGCGGGGTGGGTATGGGGCTTGTCTACTCACCTCTTTCCGCGCGGGGTCTTCCTCGGTCCCTGTTCGGGCGCCAGCTGTCGCGGGCGGGCGACGACCACCACGAAGACCCTCGAGGACGAGGCCCCCTTCCTCTCCGCGCTCCGCGGCTTCGGACGTCTCCGGGCTCCCTCCCGGGGAACAGAGAGGGAGCAGTAATCAAGCGGGAACCAGAGTGTGGTAGAGCAAGCGTTTATTGGAAGCGTCTCAGTCCTGTCCCCCCGATTGTTCTAGGGCATTGCCTTATATTCCCTCTTAGTTCCGGGTCCATTCCGGATCCTCCCCAAGGGCGAAGACATCACCTTTTAGGGTGCCTCCCCAGCACCCATTCTTGGAGGCCATGTCGCCTTCGCGACATGGCACTTCCAGGTTTGGGCGGGTCCCGACACCAGGGTGTCTCCTTTCCTCTTAGGAGGTCCGTGTCCGGCCCCTCACAACTCCCCCTTTTTGTTTTATACAGGGGTTATCTCTGGGGTTATGGGGGTCTAGGGGTTATACATAAGGTTTCGAAACTCAGCTTTGGTATCAAGCACAGCTCGTCTTATCAGACTACAAGCACATTGTAGCATGCAAAGAAGAAAAAGGGCACAAGAGAAGGGAAAAGGGCTATAGGTCCTAGAAATGCGGCAAGCCACTGGAAGTTTACAAGGCTGTTAAGCCAATGAACCAAGTCCATAGCTTCCTTTGTTCTCTCTTCTTCATATTTCTTTGAGACATTATGCATTTCTTATAGTGGCATAGAAGCTGCAGACAAAGCTGGGTAAGTTGCAGTTCATCTCCTATGTTTGAAGAAGGGGTGCAACATGGTTGCATAGTAGGAGTATTGCGAGAGATGTCAGGAGCACCATTACGTTGTAGATGGCTAAAGGCCCGACAAAGTTTCTGTAACTTTCTTTGTTGTCTCTATCGTGCCCCGTGACTTCTTCATTGTGATTGCTGTCTTCCAACACTCGGATACGTTTCACTGGAACCCACACTTCTTTGTTGTCATCTGTTAAAACACAAACATATCCTTTTCCCCAAGTTAATACTATATGAGGACCAAACCATCGTTTATTCTTATCACGCCACATCACCTTATGGGCTTTAGTATTCAATGCATTTGCTGTAACTGACTTGGTCTTTAATAGACTCAGTCTTTGTAGGAAATGTTAAAAATTTCATAGAGGCTGATAAGCCGTCATCATCAAATTTCAAATAATTTAATGTGTAAACAGCCAATTGTAATTTGTCATCAACTCCTGGTCCAGCTCCCCCTTTTTGTTTTATGCAAATAAGTTTTCAGTGAGCGATTTGCCCACTCTACTATAGCTTGACCAGTAGGATTATGGGGGATTCTAGTAACATGTGATATAGAGAATTCTGCCATGAACTGTTGAATGGCTTTGCTAGTATAAGCTGGACCATTGTCTGTTTTAATACTTCTTGGCATACCATGATGGGCAAAGCAATGTAAGAGGTGTGCTCTGACATACTTGATAGCTTCTCCACACCTCACTGACATCCTTCCACAACACCTATTGTTGCTGGGGTGCAATCTACTTTTTACTAATAATTCTGATATCATTACGGCCCAAAGATGAAAAGAATGTTTGTGAAGGAGTAAGGTTGTCATAATCTAAGGTTAAGTTGTTCATTGTGTATATAGCCTGTACCAATTGTTCCTGAGGGGACCTACCCTTTTTGTTTTTGAAGGAACAGGTTGAGAGTTTTATTCTTCCTATATATTTTATTGCCTGACTCATAGAGTTATATGATATTCCTGAAATATGAATGATTTATAAAAAGAAATTTAATATTAGAACTGGAGCTCAAGTACAGGCACTCAAGCACCACACCCTGTCCCCCTTTAAACTGATGGGACCCAACACATTTTGGGATAAGGGATGAAGGTCTCAACTTCTGAAATTGCTTCCTGCTGAGATTGGACGTAGAGCTGACCCTGCCTCACAGGGTCCCAACATTGGAGGGGTTGTGTCTTTAACCAATATGAGGAACTTGATGATTCAGAGGGTGATAGGTGATGGTCTTGGACAAAGAAACCTAGAAAACACAGATCTGGCACAGAGATTAAACAAACAAGAATCAAAAAGGAGTAAGAATAAAATAACTAGAAGTGAGGTAGGTGTGAGAATACTGTCAAACATCCTCACACTCTCTGGATATACTTAGTAACTATCTAGGATAGGAGGGGTTTGAATGATTCACATTTGTCTCCAACCTCCTTATCTGCTTTCTATGTATTTTGATCAAGCTTTTATTTAGCTTTCCAAATCTCTATAACTGATCATTCAGACTGCTTCATATTCCTTTGTATTTCTACCATAGACAAGATAGTGCACAAGTTATTACTGTTAACTAGCACAGCTGTATTATCTTAAACAAAAGAGATTTCTAAGTTGAATCTCACAACTGAATAGATGATCATCGTTGTTTCATCAGCTTGTTTATCTTTTTCTGATTATATTCACTCTGGAAGAAAACTTTGGAAATTAAATTGTCAATAAGTTTGCTTATTAAAACAACAAAATCTGTTCTGCTTTATAGATCATTACATATTAGGTAGCAATATATTGTCTTGAAAATGAAAATTTTTGTCTTTTCACTTTGAAGCAAAAATAAACCCTTTAAAATTAAAACTTATTAAAACTTAGTTGGTATAAAAATGTTCTAAGGAATATAAATTCCCAAAGTATTATAACAAACCAAATTCTTAGGTATTCCAGAATTCCTGGATATTACAAAATGTTTTAATAAAAGTGCATAATAGAATCTCACATTGACAACAGCAAGAGACTGATTACAAAATTACTGCTTTTCAACAATAGGGACATCTTAAGGTGAGTCTTAAGTCATTTACATAAATTTCTGAACATGTTCCAGTTTCAGATAAAAATGATATTAAGTTTTCCAGTAAGATTACACAGAAGGGCTCACATGTTATACAGACTACTTGTAATTGATCATAGAAGTTTGCTATAAAAGGAAAAAATATTGACATGTGATATAGCAAATATGATAGGATAAAACTTCTTTGACTCTGTTTGAATTCAGATAGGAGTGAAATTTTCCAATCATACAGTATCTGTATTATAGCCAGACTCAGGAATAGTCAGGTGGGAAATATTCCTTTATAAAAGAACACAGTGGGGAAACTGACCAGGAGGATCCCATCCTAGATTGAGTCTAGAATTGTCCCCTTAGCGTTTCCTCTCCAGATACAAATTTCACCTGATAACAGTACAGGATGTAGGATCACAGTCCCTCTGAGTAACTTGTGGCATATTCTTTCAGATACTGATTTAATGCAGACGACTATACCCAAATTCACATTTAAACAAAAATATTTATGGTCCCAAATGCTTTTACCTTAAACAGCAAACTTCACTAATCCCAACTTAAAGCCAAATACAGTTATTTGTTTTCCCATGGAGCTGCAATAAGTAATGAAGATTAACAGGACTCACATATATAAGAGATTTCATTTAAGATCCTTCCTTCTCAAGTTTAAAACTTGTCCTGATATAAAAGTTAATTATTAAAAGTCTTTTCCATCTATTACAACTGTAGAGCAAGCCACATTCATTGTTTATGAATTATATAAGCCAAGCAAGTTTCTTTCTTGGGACTGATGACCTTGCCCACATGAAAGAGGCCTTGGCAGGTTTAAAATAAAAGGAATTGGCATGAATCCCATGCTTGCCAAACCCAAGACATACTGTCTGGACTGTTCTGAGTGGGCAGAACCAGTCTAAATAAATTTTTTACTCCATTCTTTTCTTTCTATACACAGTAATCAATTAACAATATTAGGTTTAGCATTAAAACCACAACTTCGAAAACTTAGTTAAGGATCTTACAACCTTTATAAATGGTAAACAAGTTATTTTAGCTGTAATTTCTTCTTCAGGTAAAGGTGAAAATACCTGGTTTTCTAAATGGCAATTACAAAACATTATAAGATAAGGTTAATAGGACTGATAAAGTTTTTAAGTAACATAAAGGGCTACACACAATTTTTCCAGCATCTTTTAGTTTCAACAAGATTCAGATTACCAATTGCTTTCTCTAATACCATTTCTGGGTTACAGAGTAAAATAAAAATCATAATAGTTCTAATTTTTAATCAAGAAAATTTCACATCTATGTGTACTCCTTAAAAATATGTTTGAAAGAGAAAGTTGTAAAACTGCAAGTGGAAGTGAGGGAGACTCTGGAACAAAGTCCAGCGGCGCCAGTCCTCCTTCTTTCCACTTGGGGTTCACATTTTCATCTCTGAGGTGTCTTTTTTCATTTTTAGTTTTATGCATATTCTCAATTTGCCTTAATGCCAAATAATACAATAAATTCTGACCTGTCTTAAACATCCAATTAGGAGTGACATGTTTCACTTAAAATATGACCAAAATAACAACTTGTATCCCATACACAAAAACTTTTCTCTTTTAGGTGAGGCATGAGATAATTAAAATGCTATTCAATCTGCCTTTATGATAGGAGGGGAAAAATTTCCCCAATTTCATCTTGTCTTTCTCTCCACCTTCATAACTTGGCCAGAGTCAGAAAGTAGAAAGAGAGAGAGAATTTTACCAACTACTTACATATAAATTCCAAAACTTTTATGCTTTCCTTAAACTTCATACCCATGTTGTACTCCTAGTGGTCTTTGATCAAAGCTCCTTTCAAACTTCACATATTATTGCCTTGTATTTCTTATGTGAAACTGCATTTAGCAATTATATAAACTAAATAATATAAGATAAGTTTCTCACTTTCTCTCTCCCATTCTCTTCCCTGATGCTGCAGCCATCAGAGAGAAGGGATGAGGGGGAGGGAAAGAGATAACATTCTGAATTCCAGCTACAAAGGAGCTGGCCGTAATAAATCACAAACACACACACACACACAGAACATGTAAAGACTGAACACATATACAGACAACAAAAAATTCAAAACTGAGGAAAGATTGTCAGAAATCCTCTGCATAAATTAAACCTATAGCTTGATTTCTATTACTTAGTTCCAAACATAATTTTGAACTTGTTGGCTCCATATATTCAGCATGATACTCTATAATGTCCTTCTTAAACTACACATTCTTTCTAAACTCTAATTGCTTCAAATTTTTTGCTTATCTTTAGAAGCTCAGTCTCCAAATTATTAATTTTATCTTTTTCTTTCCACTCTGATACCTCCTTCTACAAATCAGGATACATTTTTCTGGGCTATGCTCTCTTGAGCTCTCTGAAGAGCTTGAAGGAGTGGTCCGTGTCGAGGTGAAAAATTTTCTGACTCGTCTATAACTACTTCCTCTTTTCTCACAGTCTAAAGTTCCTCTCTCCTCGCGGTCTGAGGTTCCTCTTTTCCCAGGCTCTTTATTTTTCTTCTGAGCAGCCCCCCACTCCTCCCAGTCCACCGCTACTCCATCCTCTGCCGCCCCCTGTAGGCTCCTCTGCAATATGCTGACATATCTTTGTTTTACACAGGGTGGTTTCCTGCGACTCAGTGTCTCAATCCCCTCACTTCTGCTTTTCCCACGGGACCCCTGCTCCGCTTCCTCCATCTCTGCCTGGAGGCTGGCTGGTCGGGGTCCGGAGCCCCTGTTGGCCAGCCTGCGGAGGCTGTCCCACGGGTACAGCGGCGGCGGGTCCCCGGGCTCCTCATCGTCGGAGCCGTAAAGGGAGTCGCCTACTTGAGCCCCTGCATCTTTGGGAATAGGTGGTGGCTGCGGGTTTAAGGCAGCACCCACTGCTGTGTAGATGACAAAGTCCTGGGGGGTGATCAGCGACGGGTCCTCTTTATGATAAGAGGCCATCTGCTGTCCCACCACGCCCCAGCGGGCCGGGTCGATGCCTGTGTGCTCTACCCAAGGACTAATGGTTTGGATTTTTTCGACCCAGTCCCGGCAAGTTCTTAGGTGTAACTTCAGCCCATGATTCTTGCACAGCTTGTAAAGCTGGCAGGCTAAAACCCCTTTATCCTCTGGCTTTATCTGGGAGGTGACATGTGCCTGTCCCATGTTTCACTGCCTTCCAGGAGCTTATCCGAGCAGTGCTCGGCCGCGCCGAGCCTCACTTTCGTTTTTTCGGCTCGCGCGCCCCTGGGCCGCTTGATCCCTCCACCCCGACCCGCGGGGTGGGTATGGGGCTTGTCTACTCACCTCTTTCCGCGCGGGGTCTTCCTCGGTCCCTGTTCGGGCGCCAGCTGTCGCGGGCGGGCGACGACCACCACGAAGACCCTCGAGGACGAGGCCCCCTTCCTCTCCGCGCTCCGCGGCTTCGGACGTCTCCGGGCTCCCTCCCGGGGAACAGAGAGGGAGCAGTAATCAAGCGGGAACCAGAGTGTGGTAGAGCAAGCGTTTATTGGAAGCGTCTCAGTCCTGTCCCCCCGATTGTTCTAGGGCGTTGCCTTATATTCCCTCTTAGTTCCGGGTCCGTTCCGGATCCTCCCCAAGGGCGAAGACATCACCTTTTAGGGTGCCTCCCCAGCACCCGTTCTTGGAGGCCATGTCGCCTTCGCGACATGGCACTTCCAGGTTCGGGCGGGTCCCGACACCAGGGTGTCTCCTTTCCTCTTAGGAGGTCCGTGTCCGGCCCCTCACACATTCCCAAATGAATCCTCAAACCTGAGTTTTTTGTTTTAATCTTCTCCTTTTTTACTTTTCTTTTCACAAGGGGAATTCACCATTGACTGTAGTAATAAAAAATCCATAGTAGCACAAAGCAACAGAATAACTCTGCAGACAACACAATTACGCCCATCCATTCTGGGAAGAACTGACTATTGAATCTCTCTATTGTCAGGTGGAGAAGCTCATAATGGTTGTATCTGCCAGGTCATACAATTGAATTATGAGCATACTAAAGTTGGTTGTAGTTCTAAGTAGCAGATTCAAATTAAATATAGCTTCAAACAATGCAGTTGCTTGTCAGCTCCTTTAAAAGTAAATTTTATGAGAAGACAATGAAAGGTCTTTTGGAATAATGGTGATCAGTAAGTATTCCTTTACTATCTGTATTAATGTAGTCACTCAGAATGTGATAAGGCAACCTCTAGTGCTCATTTGAGTGCAAACATCTGATCTGCATGCAAACTCCACTGTTCTTTATTATAGTGATTTCTTAATGAATAAAGTTCAGAATAATTTCCAATTAACTTTTTGTAACAAAAAGTGGAACTAAAAATGAAAAAAAACCTTTCAGTGCTAGTTGCTATGTCTTTTTTGTTGTTGTTGTATTAAGTGCCATAGAAATAAACAACTTTAAAACACAACATAAAGCATCTGGAATTTAATTCATTAGAAAAGAAGAAAAGTCCAAAACCTGACAGAGGACTTATTATAAACAACATTTAATAGGCATCAATTGTGTTTGCAACATAGGAAAATCCCATTAATACCACAGAGAAACAAAAAACAATGGAAATATGAGAAGGTTAACAAGATCTTATTTAGTTTGAATATGATGAATGGTACACTGAATTTTGTCAATGGTGAATTGGATACTTTATGAAAAACCTAGTAAATATATTTAAAACTTTTAAGTCTCAAATTATTTTTTATATTTTTAGATATTTTTCTTATTAAAATGTTTATTTGTTTTAAACATTCTTTTTAAAATTTTTAGATCTAGATTCTTTCCCTCCTATTTATCCCTACTCCACTCACTGAGAAGCCAAATACAATATGCCAAACATATATGTGGTCATGCAAAACATATTTCTAAATTAGCCATACTGCAAAAAAAAAAAAATAAGTAAAATAAAACAAAGAAGGAAAATTGTAGTTCAATTTGCACTTAAGAGTTCATCAGTCTTCTTTTTGGAGGTGGGCAGTATTTTTTTTTTTTTTTATCATGAGTCCTTTGTAATTGTTTGGGATGTCTGTATTGATAAGAGTAGCCAAGTCCTTCACAGCTGATCCTCATTACAATATTGCTTTTGCTGTGCACAATGATCTCCCAATTCTTCTCACTTGAGTTTGCATCAGTTCACATAGATCTTGCCATGTTTTTTTTTCCTAAACTGCCTCATCTTTCTTATAGCAGAAGAGCATAACATCACAATCATGCCACCACTTGTTTATCTGTTCCCCAGTTTATGAGTATCCCTTCAATTTCAGTTCCTTACCACCACAAAAAGGTACAAAATATTTTTTGAACATATAAGTCTTTTTATTTTTTCTTTGATCTCTTTGGGACACAAATTTAATAGTGGTATTACTGGACCAAAGGACGTATAGAGTTGTCTAACCTTTTGATCATAGTTCCAAATTGCTCCCCAGAATGGCTGGAGCAGTTCACTACTCCAACAACATTTCATTAATATATCTATTTTTATTCATCTTCTCTAACATTTGAAACTTCAGATGGGAGTGAGATAGAATGTCAGAATTGCTTTAATTTGCCTTTTTCTAAGTAATAGTGATTTAGACTTTTTTTTTGTTACCAAAGCTTTGATTTCCTTTTCTGAAAACTTCCTGGTCATATGCTTTGATAATTTTTCAAGTGAGAAATGAGACATTTTTAAAAGTTTGACTCAGTTCCCTATATATTTGAGAAATAAAGCCATATGAGATAAACTTCCTTTAAAATTGTATTGCTTCATTGTCTGTAGTATAATTCTATAGTTTTCAGTAGCTGTTTTCAGCATTCTACAGATCATGGATCTGAATAATATTGGGAAAATTGACAGCTTCAATTCTATGACTAGGATCATAGATGAAGGGTGGGTAGGAGCTATAAATAATCCAGTCTAACCTCTAAATTACAGATTGAGGATCTGGGTCCTGTAAATTGAGATGCCCCAGGCCACACAGGGAAAAACAGGAATAAAACTCTGGTCTAGTTAAGCCACCGTCTCAATTCCATTTTTATTCAAAGTTTTAATTTTTAAATTTTCTCTATAATCTGTCTACAAAATCTATGTGTGTCTATGTATATATGAACATATTTATGTATATATGTATGTATTATTTTGTTTATTTGCTGAGGCAGCTAGGTACTACAGGTGCATAAATGACTAGATCTACAGACACAGAAAACTTATTTGAATCTACTCTCATATACTTTCTAGTTATTTGATCTTAGATAAGCAATATAACCTCTATTTAATTTGTGAAGCATTTTGAAAACCATAAAGCACTTTATAAATGCCAGTTATGTGGCAGCTAAGTGCCTCCATGAATATAGAGTGCCTGGCCTGGAAATCAGGAGCACTCATTCATTTTCCTGAGGTCAAATCTGATCTTAGCTATATGACCCTGAGCAAGTCACTTAATCCTGTTTGTCTCAGTTTCCTCATTTGTAAAATGAACTGGAGAAGGAAATGGTAAACCCCTCTAATATCTTTGCCAATACTCCTCTGGCAATGTGTAATTTTGATTCTTCTGAGATCATGTAATACTATAATACTAATAATTTATATAATTATATATAATATTATTTTAATAAACACATTTATTTTATTTTTAAAAATAATAATAGTAAATTTATTATTTTAATAAACAAATAATTCATATGCTTATATATAATAATAACAATAATAACATTTGACAAAATTTAACATCACTTGAAGACTAGTGCTGTTATGCAATTTTTTATTATAACAGTAAATAGTTTGAGGTCATACCGTATCTAAATAGCTAAAGTATTATGAAATAAATCCCATAAATATATTTCATCATGAAGTTGGTCATGGGGTGCTCAATATTTCACTATTGTTGAGGTAGATAAAAGTGTGTGAGGCAGATGGGGCAAGCTGTTTGCAACATGTGAGATATAACATAAAATGCTGGCTATGACCAGCCATAGACAATTCATTGATACCCCAACTGTGGACTTAACCTGTTTGCTTTCTCAAAGTTCTCCCTAACTACCTAACATTCCAGAGCAGTGCTTCCCTTCCCCCTGTCATTTTCCTACTCCTTTTCTATATGACAAAGACACCTCTAGACTACCTGATTTTCCAAGCATTCTGGAGTCATGCTTACTCTCTTCCTATTCTCTAACCCCCCTTATCCCATGTATTTAGACCAAATACCTAACCTAGGTAATTTGTCTACCTTCCATGGAGAACAGCTCGTAACCACAATAAATGCCATCTTTAATTTGGATGCAATTTGAGTGAATTCTTTTCAGGACAGATCCTGCAACCTATGCATCTGTTCCTGGTCATTCTGGTGCACCCCAATATGTTGGGGTGTCTGTGAACCCCAACACCATCTATTAAGGCATATATCATAAATGGTTATATTCTAACTCTATGGTGAATGTATATCTATATCTATATTATCTCTGTATTTATCTGTCTATCTATATGTATAACTAAATCTATCTATATCAGTACATATATATATGTATATATCCATATCCATATCCATATATCCAAATATATGTATCCACATATGTATATAATATATATGGATCTACATAGCTACATTTGTATACACACATTCATACACACATATACATATACATATATCCACAAATATTTCTAGATCATATATATCTATATGTATCTATCTGTCTAACTAGATAGATAGATAGATACATATATCGGCATTAGATAGCTAGAGTCTCCATAGAGTTAGACTATAGCCTCTTATGTTATATGCCTATACACACTGAAACAGTCTTTTGATAAACACATCTGTCTCTCTCTCTCTCTCTCTCTCTCTCTCTCTCTCTCTCTCTCTCTCTCTATATATATATATATATATATATATATATATATATATGTATATATATATATATATATACATAATCACACCTCTCTATCATCTGTCTATATGACTTTATGCACATATACCTATACATATTCATATACACACATACCCACACTTATCTTTAAAGTATATCGTAACCATGTTCTGGAATGGAAGAATTTGAGTCTTTTCAAAGGAACTATAGCTTTCTAAAGAATGGTGATGAGCTGCAAGAAGGGCTCTAAACAACTTTTTCTTGGGCCTTAGAAATGCTGTCAGTATCCTTCCTGCTAATTTCTTAGCTTCCTGGGACCAACTTTCAAGTGTTGAGTTAGGCATACTGCAATCAGAGTATTTTATCATGGCTTTCCGAAAGAAATTACTTTCAAATTATGCAAATTTCCTTAATCAACTAGATGAATGTAAGTGTGAGCAAAAACCAAGTGTTGTTGGAAACTCATTGAAATGCGTGCTCTCATATTCAGCATTCCCACTGTAAGAGAGTGGCCTGAGAGAGCCCCCAGAGTTATTTGCTTTCTCTATTTGAGTTTCTGTCCTCTGTTATTTAGCACTGCTTTGTTGTTTTATTATTGTTGCTGTCAGTCAATTTGACAACAATGTACATAAAAGCCTTGAAATAAATGGGTGGAAGGTTGTCTATTGGTTGATTATGCTTTACAGCTAATTTTTAATTTTCTATGGTAATTCCATTTCACTGACAACATAATTCATTTAACTTTCTAGTCTTTGTATTTCAAAAGGGAAAAAAAGCAACATTCAAAATAAAACTACAACATAAGTGTTACTATTAAGGGATCAGAAAATTTAATGAAACTAAAGGTATATAAACCAGTAAAATCATATGAAAAATGGAGGGAAGATACTATCAGTTTCAACCTTATGGAATAATGAAGATAATCCTTACAAATCAAATGGTTTCATGTGCTTGCTCTTATCTTTACCTACTAGAATATTTTATATATTCTTCACATTTTTCTTCAACAAATGTATAAAGACCTTGTGGAGTGAAATTATAAAATTCATTTAAAGATACTTCATAGTGCCTACCATAATTATTTGCACATAGTGGATATTCAAAAATTCTGATTAACTTGTATATTTATTTTTAAATTCATCTTATAACTTGATCTTCCATATATATGTATTTTCTTGACTGAGGCAGCTAGGTGGTGCAGTGAATAGAGCACCAGCACAGGAGTCAGGAGGACCTGAGTTTAAATCTCACCACAGACACTTGACATTCACTAGCCGTGTGACCTTGGGCAAGTCACAACCCCAATTGCCTCATCCTGGGTCATCTCCAGTAATCCTGATGAATATCTGGTCACTGGACTCAGATGGCTCTGGAGGAGAAGTGAGGCTAGTGACCTGCACAGCCCTCCCTCACTCCAAACAAAGCCAAATTCAAGTCACGTCATCGTTTCTCTGATGGCATGATCTTCTTTAGTAACAAAGGACAAACACACACACATTTTCTTGGCTGTATTCTCTCTTTGTTTTCCCATCTGAAGACAACTGTATCCAATTTCTCCTCCACTCTTTATCCTTCATTTAGCTTTTTAGGCTTGAATGCATTCCTTCATTTAAAAATCTTCAATTATTCCCTCCTCTTCTAGATGCTGAATGCATTTTCCCAATTCCCTTTGATAAATGTTATTCTTCTCTCTGTTCTTGGAAACTGCTCACCATCCTATCTACAATTCCCCTAGATGATTGTTTAACATTTAGTCATCTATCCATCACGTTTTCCCCCCAAACTAAAGAGTACCAAACCTCGTAGTTATTGCTCATAGGGGCTATTTCACAATAATTTCTATAATTCTCTGGACTCACTTTATGTTTTTTCTTATCTTTTCTATTCTGTACTACTAAGAAATCAATATTAGTTATGAGACATAAGCCCAAAATGGGTATACACGCAATGCTGTACTGAGTCAAGGGAATTAGAACACATACTTAGACGTAGCTGTTCTAAAGGAATATCTTAATACTTTGTTGATAATAGTTCTATAAAATGGGAGGATAGTTTTGGCATTGTTTTATGCTTCAGTTAAGTTATTTGGGTAGCACTGAATGGTTTGGACTACACCTTAAGGAGTACCCCTGACTATTTGATTCTGAGGTAAAGAAATCATGCTTTGATACCAGTCATGTGTATCCTAGACTTAGACGTACATATGCTCCCTCACATTTAGCTTGTTTAACAAGACTTTGATGAAAGCAACCAGGATATTTCTCAGTCAGCCCTGACTGTTAGTTGACTTAATGGCATTTCAGGCCTAAAATCACACCTCCAGGTAGCCTCCCTTGGGCTATTTCCCCATGAATTTTGAGTAAAATACCTGCACAGTAGATACCAAAAGTGCATGTTCCTTTAAGAACTAAGCACTCCTTAACCACTCCTAATCTCCCTCCAAAACACCTAGTCAGCATACTTGGCACGTGTCTTACTGTGGTATAATCTATATAAACTTTATCTATAACTCCTTTAAATTGCATGTTCCCTAAGAACCTCTTGCTCACTGAAAAGCATAATAAATCTTTGCCATTCTTCTCCAAATGGTCCATGCACAGAATTCCAGTCTTGGAGTTGCCCCCATTTCCAACCCTCATCACTTCTTCCTGGAGCAGTGGGAAAGGAACTGGCACCCTCTCAATCCTAGCTGAAATGGAATATTGCATGTACAGTACAGATAAAGAATGTCTATTGATCTATACTTGCCTGAACCTAGGCCTTGGAGTTATTGCTGCCCCTTCTCTCTTATTTCTTATCAGTATGTTATGTCTCAGAGACTGAGCAGTGATATTCAGCTGGACATTTTAGCAATGGAGAAAAACTGGGAATTTAAATTTTTAAATTTAAAAGTTTAGGAAGTCCTAGGTGACAACTGCACTCAGCAACTATATTAGCTCTTCCTAGAGAAAATGACAATCAGTAGGACAATGAAGCCTGTCCTGGAATACAAGAAGACATATACCTGGAAGAAATTGTTTGGACAGAGTATAAGTGAGCATGAAATAGGAATTTGCCAGCTCCTCAAAAATGTTCAAGTTTTATATTTTAATTATCAGCCTATGGGAGGGGGGGTGTTGTAAAGTGTTTAACAGTTACTATGCCATTATTGTCCTTTAAAGCCATTACTAATATATGCCTGTGACTCTTTTATTAAGTATTTATATGCTTGTAAGAAAGGAGAAAACAAGCATTTAAGTGCCTACTAAATGCCAGGCACCATACAAATCATTTTATAAATATAATCTCATTTAATCCTCACAACAACTCTGTGAGATAGAGGAGTTATCACCATTTTAACATTGAAAAAACTGAAGCAAATAGTGGTTAAGTGACTTGGTCAGAGTTACATATCTGGAAAGCATCTGAGGCCTAATTTGAAGTTAGGTCTTTCTGCTTTTTTTGGAAAATGTTTAAATTATATTTTTTCAAGTACATTTAAAACAGTTTTTACATTGTTTTTTTTTTTTTTTAATTTAGAGGTCCAAATTTTCTCCTACCTTCTCTCTCCTCCCCCATCTTTGAGAAGGCAAGCAATTTCATATAGGTAATACATGTGTGGCTATACAAAACATATTTCTACATTAGCCAGCCTGTGAAAGAAAACACACAGTAAAAAGAAATGAAAGAAGAAATGAAATGAAGATAGGAAAGAAAAGTAAAATAAAGTAAGCTTAAATATATATTCAGAATCTATCAGTTTTTTCTCTGAAAGTGGTTAGTAGTTTTTATCATAAGTCCTTAGGAATGATCTCAGATCATTGTAATGTTCAATATATCATTCACAGCTGATAATCATACAATATTGCTGTTATCATGTACATTGTTGAGCTCCTGGTTCTGTTCATTTCACTTTCAGTTGATGCAAGTGTTTCCAGGTTTTCCTGAAAGCATCCTGCTAATCATTAATCTTACTGGACAATAGTATTCCATCACAACCACATACCACAATGCATTCAGCTTTCCCCAATTGATGGACAACCACTCAATTTCTTTTTTCCCCAAATTTATTAATTTGTATTCAGTTTTCAAGAATCACTTAAATAAGTTCCAAATTTTCTCCCCCTCTCTTTTTCTTCCCTCCCTGAGATGACACACAATCCTATAAGGGCTCTATTCCTACATGCCTGCTAAACATACCTTTGCACTAGTCTTGTTGCACAGAATTAAAATGAATGGGAGAAACCATGAGAAAAACAAAACACAGCAAAAGAGAAAATAGTCTGCTTTATTCTGTGTTCTGATTCCATAGTTCTTTCTCTGAATGTGGATGGCATTTTACATCATGAGTCCTTTGGAAATGTTTTAGGTTCTTGCATTCCTGTAAAGGGCTAAGTCTATCAAGAACAGTCCCCACACTCAGTGGCTATTACAGTGTATAATATTCTCCTGGTTCTGCTCCCTTTACTCACCATCCATTCATACCAAGTATTTCCAGGTTTTTCTGGTCTGACTATTTGTCATTTCTTGTAGCACAACACTATTCCATTACCGTCATATACCACAACTTGTTCAGCCATTCCTCAATTGATGGATATCCCCCTGATTTCCAGTTCTTGATCCACCACAAAAGAGCTGCTATAAATATGTTTGTACATGTGGGTCCTTTTTCCATTTTCATGATCTCTTTGGAATACAGATCTAGAAGCAATATTGTTGGGTCAAAGAGTATACATATTTTTATAGCCCTTTGGTAATAGTTCCAAATTGCTCTCCAGATTGGTTGGATCACTTTACAGCTTCACCAACAATGAATTAGTGTTCCAACTCTCCCACATCTTCTCCAACATTCATCATTTTCCTGTTTTGTCATGGTAGTCAATCTGATAGGTATGATGTGGTACCTCAGAGCTGTTTTGATTTGGTTCTCTCAAATCAATAGTGATTTAGAAGAGTTTTTCATATAACTATAGAGAGCTTTAATTTCTTCCTCTGAAGAAATCCTTTGACCATTTATCAATTGGAGAATGACTTGTATTCTTGTAAATTTGACTCAGATCTCTGTATCTTTAGAAATGAGGCCTTTATCACAATCACTTTTTAGAAAAAATTATTTCCCAGTTTTCAGCTCTCCTCTTAATTGTGGTTGCCTTGGCTTTGTTCAAAATCTTTTCAATTAATATAATCAAAGTTATCCATTTTGCATTTCATAATATTCTCTATCGATCCACTCAATTTATAACTCTATGTCACCACAAAAAGGTTTGTTGTACATATTTTTTGTCCATATAGGTCCTTTGCCTTTTTATTTGATCTCATTGGGATACAGACTGAGTAGCAGTACTGGCAGGTCAAAGGATATACACAATTGTATAACCCTTTGGGCATAGTTATTGTTATCCAGAATGGTTGGATCAGTTCATAATTCCATCAATAGCACATTAGTGACACAATTTTCCCACATCTCCTCCAATCTGTGTCATTTTCCTTTTCTTTCCTATTAGGCAATCTGATAAGTGAAGGGTGGCATCTCAGAGTTGTTTTATTTTGTATTTCTCTGATAAATAGTGATTTAGAGCATGTTTTCATGTGATTGTACATAGCTTTGATTTCTTTGTCTGAAAACAACCAATTCATATCATCTCACCATTTATCAATTGGAGAATAACTTTTATTCTAGTAAATTTGACTTAGTTCCTTGTACATTTAAGAAATGAAATTTTTGTCAGAGAAAGTTACTGTAAAATTTCCTTCAGTTTTTTTATTTCCTTCTATTCTTGGCTGCATTTGTCCGAATCATTTTAATTTGATATAATTAAAATTATCTTTTGATATCCCATAAACTCTCTTTCTCGTTTAGCCAAAATTTCTTCCCTTATCCATAGATTTGTCAGGTAAAATATTCCATACTCCCCCAATTTCCTTATGATATCACTTGGTATATGGTATAAGATGTGACTTCTGCCTAGTTCCTACTAAATATCAGATAGTTTTGATCATTATTGATTTGTTTTACATTTTCTGATCTTGTACTCCAAGGAACCCTTCTTTCACATTATTTTTTCAGTGATTCCCTTTACATT
Source organism: Notamacropus eugenii (assembly GCF_028372415.1). Taxonomy (NCBI): domain Eukaryota; kingdom Metazoa; phylum Chordata; class Mammalia; order Diprotodontia; family Macropodidae; genus Notamacropus; species Notamacropus eugenii. The sequence goes on from NC_092876.1 coordinate 263,636,657, forward strand.
CTTGACCATTTCTCCTTCCAGATGAATTTACTATTTTTTCTTGCTCTGTAAAATTCCTTTTTGTTAATTTGATTTGGCATGTAGTAAATCAATTAATTTTTACTTAATTGTTTGCTGGTACCTGGTATCTGCTGACTTGGCCTGGTTTGCTGGTGCTTCATATCTGCTGGCTTGGCCTTTGCTGGACTATACTCCTCTCTCAGCCTAGTGCAACAATTTTTTCTTGTCGATCTCCCAGGTTGCCTTGGGCTGAAAATTTGTTTCATTCTGTCCTTTTGGGGGTCTGCTGCTCTACAATTTGTTTAGAGTCATATTTTGCAAGTATTTGGAGAGGTTTGGGAGAGAGTTCAGGTGAATTCTTACCTTTACCTGGTCATCTTGGCTCCACCTCTCCCCCCACTCCCAAAGTTATTTTTTATGGATAAATCACACTATTATTTGAGGAGGAGATTTTCACACTACTTTAACCACAGAAGAGATAGTGTATTGGAAAATTCTTCCCATGATAACATTGACTAGATACAATCGATAATAATATGGAATTGAAAGATTAGTGGTAGCACATTATAGTCAATAGAAAAGCAGCTTTGGAATTAGAAAGATCTGGATTCTAGTACTACCTCTGACATATATTGACCGTGTGATTAGGTAAATCACTTAACACATCAATGACCCAGGAAGCTTTCTAAGACTGTTTTTCCTGCTGTGAATATGTCACTCCATTTTCAGTGACATGATATTTAGTTCTACAGAGGTGATGATAAATTCAACAACATTTTTTCCGTTCAACAACTATGGATTAGATGACAATTCATAATAGTACTTGTCACTTAAAGCATGACAGAGAGAGACATGTAGATAATAAATAGATACATAAAAGTGGTCCTGTGATTTCCTTTCTATAAAGAACTTCCAGTATGGAATGAGAGCTGGCATTTGAAACTATGTTCCTTGTTTCTAAATCTCTTTGCATAAGTCTAATATGCCAGAAGATGTTGGGATTTGATATTAATATTTTATGTCCTTTGAGTCCTCATAGTTGTCTGTTTTATTGACTTTTATAATGGGGCTTCACTCAAAATACTTTTCAAACAATTAAAAAATTGTTACATGAAATACTCTTGCACTTTGACTAATACCTGTCCTTTACATTTTAAAATCTTGACATATGAAAATACTAATAAGGATACTCAAGTTAGGTTTGCTCAATTCAAATCCAACAGAATGGAGATACATTAATTTCAGAGACATATAGAGCAGCTGATTGCCAACAAAATAGCTTCTGTAACTATCAAGTCATGGAAAAATTAAAGATATTTAATAATTAAGGAAATGTAAGATACATCATTAAAGCATTTTAAATCTTTGATTAAAATGCATTAGTATTGTAAGGGTGGAGACTGTGAACATATATAGGAATACATAAAACTTTTAAAATGTCATGTATTTTTATATTAATGTTAAAATTTGACTTGTTCGTGCAATGATGGTCAACACTATATTTTTACATTCTCTTCTACTATGAAACTATTTTCCTTATTGGACACTGGCATTGGTAATAGCAGAATAGAACATTATCAGTGCGATTTACTCTTTCTCTATTTAGCCAAACTTTCCTTCCAGCCCTTCACACAACTTTAATTGGAGCCTGAGGTAAGTTTAATGTGGAGTTTTGTTGCTTCTAGGTAATTATACTGCACAGTAAAAGACTTCTAAGAATATGTAATAATCAGTACTGGCAATTATAATCAACTTTGCAAAGAATTAAAGAACTAAGCTTTAAAAATGCATATCTAAGGAGGATTTTCGGACCACCTATATGGGATGCAATTTATTTTGTCAGAAGTATAAAAGTATAATTATTTTTTTGGCTGGGCTTATCTCAAGGCCCTCCTTTATATTTAGAAGATCAGTTGGTAGAAATGAGCCCATTTTCCTGAGATATTTGGTCATGTTTTATAGATCTGCTGACATTCAAAAACTGATAGAATGTTTTCTACATAATGAGTGATAGAAAAACTAAATTTTACTTCTTAAGAGACAAGTGATCAAATTTCCCAGGTGTCCTCTACTTCTAATTCCATGGAGAACAGAACTGACCACAAAAGGATAAGCACTGTTGTGCTTCATTGAATGTCCAAGAATAAATATAAATGTTAAAGAATTTAGACTTAAATGTCCAATATATCAATTTCTGAAAAAAAAAGGTAGACATTTAAAGTTATTGGCAAATTATCTGAAGGTCATGCTCTATAAAATCAATCAATAAGTGTTTGTGGAACACATATTCAATACACAACATATCTTTTTAATTTTCCATTCCAAATTTTATACTTAACCCCTCTGCCACTAATTGGGAAGGAAAGGTATATGACATCCATTTTCCACATTGAGTCATATAATACATATTTTCACATTTGCCATGTTGAGGGAAAGGTAGAAAATAATGAAAGTGAAAACATATGTTTCAATTTGCACTCAAGATTCCATTACTTTTCTCTCTGGAGGTCAATACTGTTTTTCATAATGTATCCTCTGGAATTGTTTTGGATCATTATTCTGATCAGAGTAGCTAAGTCTTTTACAGTTGTTCAGTTTTATGATATTGCCATAACTGTGTACAATGCTCTCCGGGTTTTGCCCACTTCATTTTGCATCAGTTCATGCAAGTTTCTTCAGGTTTTTCTAATATCATCTTGCTTGTCAAATTCCTTATATCACAATATCATTCCATTTCAATCATATGCCATAACTTTTCCAGCCATTCTACAATTGATGGATATCCCCCTGATTTACAACTCTTTGGTGCCACAAAAAGAGCAGCTACCAATATTTTTGAACAAATAGATACTTTTCCCTTTTCTTTAATCAGAGTGACAATTTTGTTTTTTCATTGCCTATTTTAATTCCATCAGTTTCTTTTCCTTGTCTTACTGCTATAGGTAGCATTTCTTGTACCATATTGAATTATAGTGGTTAATGGGTACATTTGCTTCATGCTTTATGTTTTTGAGAGGAATTCTAGTTTAAATCCATGATATATAATGCTTAATAAAGGTTTTACATCAATATTGCTTATTTTTTTTAAAGAAAGATCCATGATCTCTATACTTTCTAGTATTTTTAATAGTAATGTGCATTATATTTTATCTAATTCTTATTCTGCATCTGTTAAGATAATTGTATGATTTCTTTATGCTTACAGTTTTCTTAATCCTGAGCCAGTCCTAAATTCTTGGTATAAATCCCACTTGGTCACATAATATGATCTATGTGATCTTTTGCTATAGTCTCCTTGCTAGCATTTAATTGAAATTTTTGAATAAGTATCCATCAGGGAAATTAACTTTGAGTTTTCTATTTTATTTTTTTTTGTTCTCCCTGATTTAGGTGTCAAAACTATATTTATGTCAAAGAAGGAATTTGATCTTATTATTTTTAAAAAAATATTTATATAGTATTAGAATTAATTGTTCTTTAAAGGTTTGCTAGAAGTCATTTATAAGTCCATCTGGTCCTGGGGATTGTTTTTCTTAAGTAGCATGTTGGTGCCTCATTCAAATTTAATACTGGTCAACATCATAACCAACACAGCTTTCCAAGTACTTATTTATATTTAATTAAATATTTTCAAATTATGAATAATTAGTACAATAGAACCTTAATTTCCCAAAATGTTTTTTTCCCCTACCTCCTCTAACTAGTAATCCCACCCCTTTATCAAAGAATAAAGAAGATAGAAAATAGCAGTTCAGGAAAGAACAACAACACTTTCAGACTTATATCAACTGTGTTTAATATAATATGCGATGTCTCATACTCACAGTTCCGCATAATTCTACACAAGAAGGAAGGCCCAGTAGCACAACTCTTCACTTTTAGGACCTGGCTTGGTCATTATAATTATACATAAGTTTCATTTTGTGGCAGACTTCATTATTTTTCTTGCTATCATTTTGTGCATTGTTTTCCTGGGTCTGCTAATCTCACTTTATATCAGTTGATACAAGTCTTTCCATGACTGCTTGCATTATTATTTGTATCCATAATTTGTTATGGTATAGTAATGTTCTTTTAGATTCACATATAAAAACTTAAAGCAAATTGGTTTAAATACATAAAATATTGGTGAATTTTGCATTATGTATTTCATAAAAATGTTTCATTTAAGAGTTAGGATTTTCCATTTTTCCATTCCTTTGTGCATAGCCAGCCACATATACTATAGTCAATCTGAGTGATCCCATGACCTTTTAGACTTTGCGCACATGAGGCATCAGCATGTAGGAGAAGGTGTTTGGGAAAATATACTCACACATACACAATAATCCTTTCTTATTATGATACTGTAATGGATAAGGAACTGAGGTGGCTCCAAACCTGTCTCTTCATTGTTGTCTCATTCAAAAGACACTATTGTGTAGTGCCTTCTTCTTGTATGGAAACTGTTATTCCTGTCTATAAAAGCAGGGCCCAGTTTGAATTTTGGATTACCTTCAGCCAACTGCACTGCTGTCTTGTACTAAATAAAATCCTTTTAACTTTCTAAGCTTGTCTCACTTATCAGGGCAAGGCCCAAACTAAGGGTTTGTTTAACATCTTCTCATTCATTTTTTTCTCTCCTCCATCACTGTATAATTCATTTTTTATGATCCTGTTCTTTTTCATTTTACCTTATCCCATATAAGTCTTGTCATGTTTCTTTGGATGTGCATATGTATGTGAGACATCTGTGGTTTTCTTGTTTTGGGAAATCTCTCCACCAGTGTGAACTTACAGAGACTTTCTTGGGCCATATATAAATTAATTGACTTGTGCAAGGTCCCATAGTTAAGTCAAACAAACAAATACACAACAAACTATACAAACCTCATCAGAAATGGCATTTGAACTCATTTCCTGACTGCAAGCTTAACAATCTACCCAGTAAATAACACTGCTTATGTTATCTTATATTATATTATGTTGTATTACTATTATATTATATTGAAATGATGTAACACAATTTTTCTAAACATCTCTCATTTTTTGAATACTTTGACATATCTGTATAAAATCTCTGAACAGATTCATCTTTGTGTATTTAAGTATGAGCACAATATTGTAACTATTAGGTCAGAATTTGATAATTATTAATCCCTCTATTGTGTGACAAATCCTGCCAAAAGAGTTCAATCAAGAAGCAGTGGGAGAGCTATTGGAAGGGGTTCCTTTTCAATTAGGAAGGAATACTGAAGCAAGAGGACAGAAGTAAGAAATACAGTAATAATCATAAATAAAGAATAGAAAGATGACATTTTACTGACAGTTACACCCTAAGAACTGATTTCTGATTTGCATAATATTGATTACTCATATTCTTAATTAATTTGAATAGAGTATGTGTCTCTCCAAAATCTATGTGCAACTGCATTATAACAAATTTTACAATTTTATGATTGTTCTACCTATTAGAAGAAGTTAAGATTTGCTGATTATTTTTTTTAATTTTTGGGAAAATTAACATTTTACTTATATCTTGTATAAACTACCTACAAAAAGTAGCTTTCAATTGATACCTATCTTCTGAAAGAAAGATGGTGGATTCAGCATGCAGAACGAAACAATATTTTTTGGAAATGGCCAATCTATTTTGTTTGAGTATACATAATAACTACAGGGTTTTGGTTTTGTTCTTTCAATATGGAAGGGATAAAAGGAAACAATGTATTTTTTTGTTCATTGAAAAAATGAAAAGTTTATTAAAAGAATTCTGAAGTGAAAATGTGTATTATATACATATGAGTCTGTGTATGAATGTGTATGTTATATATATAAAAGTGTATAATTATTATTTGCATAAATGTATATATATGCAAAACTATATACATACTTGCACATGTGTATAAACAGTATATATACTTGTGTACATCTATACACATATAGGCATCTATGCATAAAGTATATATACATATATTCACATGCATGTGTGGGCATACATTTGCTTATATTTATTATACAGATATGCAAATATCATATAAACTCCCACTCTATTTAAGTTATACTTTGTGAAATACTCTTCTAAAGGTATAGGTCATTAACTTGTTACTACTTTGTTTGAAAATCTGCAGTATTTCCCTATTGCCCTAAAGGTAAACTGCAAGTTTATTATGTTGGCATGAAAATCCCTTAATTTTCTAACTCACATAACTCTTACAGATTTATTTCACATTACTTCCTTTTATGTTCTTTATGTTGCAGCCAAGCTGAGCATGGCTCTTCATCTCCTGTATTTCTCACATCCATATAATAACACAAGTTGCCCAATGCACTCCCTTTCCATCTGCCTTTCAAAATGCTCCTCTTATTTCAAGAATCCCTTTAAGCATTATCTTCTCCAGATTGCTTTACTTAATAACACTCTTAATGTCCACTCCCTCCTAAAACTACCTTTTAAAATTACCTCCCTCCAAAAATTCTTTTTCTTAGAAATATCTTTCCTTAAGCAGGAGAATATGATGTTCTTGAGAATATGGAATGTTTTGTTTGTGTCTTTGAATGTCCAGAACCTAGTACACAGTGTCCTGTACACAGGTAGTAATTCAAAAATATTTATTGATTTTAATTGGGTTTCTAGTATTAGCATTTTCCAGAAAACTCAGAAATGTAAGATTTAGCAGTAACATTCTTTGATCTAATAAACTTAGTAAGACAGTGTGGAGCAGCTGAGAGAAAGCCAGCAGGCCCTGGAGGCAGGAAGTCCTGGGTACAAGTTTGGCCTCTGGCAATGTTATTCTGGGAAATCAACTTAACCTTTCAGTGCTGCCTGGGGGCAATTCTCTAGGACCCTTAATCTTAGAAGGCTTGGTGATTTGCATTAGTTTAAGGAGTTTTCTAGTAGAGAGCTCCCTACACCAGATAAAATCACAATAGTAATTAAATAAACTACATTGCCCTGAAAATAAAGCCTTTGCAACTCCAGAAATTAGTACCTTTTCACAACCTTTCCATTTTCTTCTTTTTTCTATTTGATTTGCTCACTACTCCTACTTTCTTGAAAAGTGGAGCACAAATATAATATCACATTGGAACCTTAATGACTTCTCTAAGGACTTAATTTAGCTTAGGAGAAGAGGACACATATCTACAAATTATTTCTTTCTGTAATAAAAGAACCAGGGGAAGGACTACAGAGTATTTGGACAAATATGTCTGGAGGGATTACGGAAGGATATGTGCAGCAATTATTCAGGATGAAATAACATGGCAATGGTACAGTCTACATTGGTGAAGAGAAAACCCGTGTCATCTCTCTCTCTCTCTCTTTCTCTTTTTCTGTCTGTCTGTCTGTCTCCCTCTCCTCCTTCTCCTCATTTATTGATTCATATACACATATAGTACATAAACACATATGCACACGTACATTTATGCTTATGTCATATTCATATACACACATATGAATGCCTGTCTATGCAAACATATTGTTTAAGCTTATACATATATAAATGCATATACATACACATAAGTATATATGTATGTAGTTGTGTGTATATGTGTATGTATGTGTATGTACACAAGTGTATGTTGTTGTTGTGTTTGTCCTTTGTTCTTGAAGAGGACCATGACGTGAAGATGATGACATGACTTTGATTTGAGTGAGGGAGACCCATACAAGGTCACCAACCTCGCGTTCTTCTCCTGAGCCATCTGAATCCAGTGGCATGATATTCATCAGGAGGACTGACCCAGGATGCAATGTGAGACCATGTGACTTTTCAGGCTAACACATTTTGAGTGAGATACACCCATTCAATGAATAGTCTTCTTTAAGTTACTCAAGGGATGGCCCCTTTAATAAAAAAAAAAAAAAATCAAACTGGGAGGGGAAGACCCTCAGGGTTCCTGGGTAAAAGAGAAACAATTACTATTTCGCTATTACATCCACTCTGTGCTATGTGGGTGGAGACTTGTTGTCCAGTCTATGAGCTCCAGAGTGAATTGGGTTTAAGGCTTGATCTTTGAGCGAGAAATGTGGCCAGTAAACCTGAAGGAAAAAAGGTAGCTTTTGACCATGGAGTTTACCTTCTCCTGGGTAGAACACCAGAGGAGAGAAGAGAAGAGAACAGGAACTGCCATTCACTCATAGGTTATGTTTGTCCTTTGTTCTTGAAGAGGACCATGACATCTAGCACAAAAAAGAAAAAAAAAGGTAAGATCAAGACTTTGAATGCTGGTCCACTCTTTTGTTTACAAGTTTCAGTCCCATCTGACTCTTCATGGCCCCTTATGGATTTTCTTGGTAAAGGTACTGGAGTTTGCCACTTTCCTCTCCAGCTCATTTTGCGGATGAGGAACTGAGGCAGCATAATTAAGTGACTTGCCCAAGGTCACACAGTTAGTAAATTTCTGAGGCCAAATGTGAACTCAGGAAGATGAATCTTCCTGACTTCAGGCACAGTGCTTTAGCCACTGTGTTGCCTAAGAAAGTGACCACACAAAACCTTTGAAGTACTGTCCTATATGTCATGGATGCTTGTGACCCTTTCTGATCTCCTATATCTGCAATTGTAAAATTTGAATAAAATTCCTTTCAAACTCACAAACATCCTTTGCAAGTTAATTTCTGGTGCAGTCTCTTAAATATTTATTGACTATTGGTAACCTACCACTTTTTCCATTTTGGAATAGGGAGGCAGGAAAAAAGTATGAGGAGAATGGGAGAAAGGATAGCAAAAGAAAGCTCTTGTCTGTTTCCATCTTAGGAAGTTTTCCTACATGTTTTACAATGTATTGGACATGTTTCTTACATGACTAATTATGATGAAGATCTTTAACAGTAAGATATTGTCTAGGTTGGAGAAATCCAGAGATAAATCTAAACATCATCTAGAAATGAGAGACTTAATAGTGGACCTAGGCTCATGTGAGGCTACTAGGTACTACAGTCAGCATTACATCCATGAACACTGAACCTTTCTATCACTGTGAACTGAATCGGCAGTCAGGAAGATCTGAGTTCACTTTGACCTCAGATATTTGCTAGTTCTATCATGCCAGCCAAATTATTTAATCTCTACTTCAGTTATTTCATCTATGAAGTTAGGGTTGATGTGAGTATAAACTGAGATAATATTTGTACATTGCTTTGAAAGCCTTAAAGTGGTCTATAAATGCTAGCTATTAGTATTGTTATTATTATAATATAATCAGCATAACAGTATATAGTAACTTTCTTCAGAACTCTCAAAACTTCCAACTCATTCTCACAGAAAATAAATGTATGTCAGATGTTGAGTAATTATAGCTAAATAACAGAATCAAAAGATAGAATCTTCATCAAGATAAACGCCTTTATAAATTTACATTGGAGATAGATGATAGAGTATTCACTCACTGTCCATCCCTTAGCAACCCCACATAGTTGTAGCAAGAGCACAGGAAAAGTCATAGACATATCAAGGGCCTCACCCTATATTAGGCTACCACGATTCCCTCCCTAATTCAAATAACCTCCACATGTACAATGCACTAAATTTGAATATATACTTCCATATCTTCCAGCCCTCAAAAAGTGGTAGAAAAAGACTTCCTAATCCTGTGAAGGAAAGGAAGAAAAGGGAAGAAGAATTGCATAAAAGGATATCTGACCCTAGAGTAGGAAATTTCAAGAAAGCAGTGACCTGTTTGAAATGCACCCTGACATTCCTCCACTTCACAAGAAATAACAGACACAGACTCTGTTCAGCCTTATAAAGAAAAGGATGAAAGCATATGAAGAAATCAGATAGAGTCCTAACAGGTGAATGACTTCATTGAAACTGGAGAAAAGAGGATTGAGACCCAACTAGACTAATCTCCTCCACAGATAGGACTGATCCTTAGGCTTTCTTCAGTCATTATCACCATGCTTGTCCCCTTCCCCTTGGGTCCCCTTTCATTGATTAATTCTATTCAGAAACTCCATTTTGAGGAAATCCTCAGGCCAGCTATGCTTAACTCCCTATATCTTGCCATCTAGCTTTAGCTGTGATCTTTCTCTTCTGCAATTTCCTTGGACCATTATTTAGCTCCTCCCAAAATCTAAGTTTTGAGGAAGATCCCAGAGCAACCATTCTTCAATATCAGGTCTTCACCTTGCCCTCCCCTACTCTTTTTGTCTTTCAGCTCCCATTTTCTGTGTTATGTCACATCATCAAAATGTGATCTCCTGGAGGACAGGCATTGTTATCTTTCTTTTTTCTTACACTTGTATTCACATGATTTACCACACTACCTGGAATATAGCAACAATTTAAATATTTTTTTTGACTAAATTTTGACTAAATTTTTTGACTAAATTTTTTTGACTAAATTTGACTTCTTGACTCAGGCCTGAGAGCCTTCATATCTCCAAATGGAGAACACTGTGGTACTTTGCACCACAGAATAACAGTGTCCTGCTGATTTGCCAAGGAGGAGGGAACAAGAGAATGAGTGATGAAGTAGTACAAAAAAAGTGGTCAGAACAACAGAGATATCAGAAAATAATAAAATGATAGGCTCTGTTAAATATAAATATAAATATAAAATGAAGTAAAGGGATTTGGTAGTGTCCAAAGAATGACAAAAAATTCTGTAGACTCCCCAGAATCATGGAATAAAAATAAATACATATAAAAGGGTCCACAAATGAGATAATATGCATTTAAAAAGAAAATTAGCAATTAATATGTCATAAATTGCGACTTTCAATGCAGAATTTTTAAAAAGCAAAATATCATTTAAGGGATGGTGAATCTTTTATAGGGAATCTCTAAAGAAATAAAAGATAAATGAAAATATTAGGAAAATGTAGAAATGGAGAAAAAAGTTTAGAGAATGGAAATTAAAGTCAATAAAATTTGAAAATCATTTGAATATTTTATAATCAAAGTAAATTTTTTAGAACATGGGATATAAAGACATAATTTAAGAATCATAGGTCTACCAGAAGAAAATGACAATCCAAACCCTGCATAATATAATGTCGGAAAACTGTCCAAAACTTCTGGATATATATACATCAAGATAATCTATAGGTTGTCACTAAGGGGAGAAAGCACAAAACGGATAAAGACACAAAATATTTTCCCAGCTTAAACATATCTGTAATTAAATTTTGAAGTCAATTTCACATAATATATTTTTCAAGAATCCAGGAAAAAGATCTTCTAAAATGAAAAAAATAGAATATATTATTCTTTAATTGTGAAAAATCATGGAAGGAAAAAAGAAGCATTTTATCAAAAGCAAAATAGTGCAAGCTATATTCTGAAGCTATACTCCGAAAATAAACATAGAGAGCCATGGCAGAAAAAGAGAAAACTCATGGAATATGTCCCCCTATAAGAAAATGACAAATAAGCTTCAAATAAGCATAATGTAAGAACTTTTAAAAATTAGATAAGCAATAGTTAAGTTAGAAAATATAGAATTATAAAAATGACTCAACTTCCCAATTTCATGCATTTTCATTGACTCTTCCCTATGCTAGAAACTCTTTCTTTCACCATCTCTGTTTCTTGGCTTCCATGTCTTCTTTCAAGTCACAGATATAATCTGATCTTCTATGAAAAACTTTTTCCTTATTCCCCCTTAAAGGCAGTGTCTTCCCTATTTGAAACATGTTTTTTTTTTTCCTTCATAGTAGTATGCATGTTCTTTTCTCCATTAGTCTGTGAACTCTTTGAGAACAGGGGTTGTGTTTTGCTTTTCTTTTTGACCTTAGCACTTAGCAAAGTTCCTAGCACATAAGTGTTTGGTAAATGCAAGTGCTGACAGCTAAAAATTGAGACTATAGGAATTATGAGAAAATTGATAAATATTTAGCAAATTTTATTAAAAAGAAGAGGAATGAATATCAAATGAACAAAAAATGATCTACTGGGAATCAAGGAAAAATTAAAAAAATTAGAACCGTTGTATAAAAGGAAAATTGAGAATTTAAAAGAAAACAAAAATTATTTTCAATCAATAAGATTTCAAGATTATCTAAACTTTAAAAAGAGATTGTAGGCCAATGGTTTTGATAGTTTTCAGGGGCTACATGAACATGTGTGTGGAAAAAGTTACATCTTTGTTTTCACTATCCATTGATATTTATAGTAACCTTATGAATTTAAAAACAGTATTCTAAGAATGGATCCATAGGCTTTACCAGACTTCAAAGAAGTTCAGGTCACACAAAAAGTTTAAGGACCACTGTTTGTTTTACAATCTCTTCAGTGAGGTGATGCAGTAGATAATGTGCCAGGCCTGGAGTTAGGAAAACTCATTTTCCTGAGTTCAAATACAGCCTTAGGCACTTACTAGCTGTGTGACCTTGGGCAAGTCATTTAACCCTGTTTGACTCAGTTCCTCATCTGTAAAATGAGCTGGAGAAGGAAATGATAAACCACTCCAGTATCTTTGACAAGAAAACATCAAATGAGGTCACAAAGTGTCAGACATGATTGGAATGACTGAAAAACAACAACATATTCTAAGCAAACATATTGAATAAACTTTAAAGGACTTTTTTTAAAATAATGCATCTATTTACATGAGAATTCTATCAAATTTTTAAAGAACAATTAAAACCTGTACTTAAAAAAACTCAAAAAGTGAGGAAAAGGCACTCTACCCAATTCCTATTATGGGAAAAATATAGCCCTAATAGCTAGACCAGGGAAGGGAAAAAAACTATTAAATTCATTTTAGATTAAATTCATTAATGAATACTCAAAAATGTTAAAAAAAAAAACCTTTAGAAAAGCTATTGTAATATATTTTAAAATATATTCACTACTGTTAAAATAGTAATATATATATATATATATAATACTTGAAAGAATGGTTCAAAATTATGTGAAATTAGCATAATTATATTAAAACCATCCCCAAACTTCATGATTTTATAAATATTTATAGACAAAAGTTTTTGATGAAATACAATATTGATGCTATATAAAATCATACGAAGCATTGGCATAGGAGGACCGTTATAAATAAGATGTTTGTGCATGTGTTTCCATGTGAGTTTCCTGAGGGAACATCATCTGCAATGGAAAAAAAGAATTAATTGCTTTTTCAAGTATGTGACTGTCATTTATTAACCAGATTTTATGTGTCAGGCACTATGCTAAGCAATGAGGATATAATGAGAGGCAACAGAATATCCTTGCTTTTGCAGATTCCCACTTTCTCTGCTGCATTTTGACATGCTTCTAGGAATACTTGCAATAACAACAAGCCAATTAAGAAAAAAAGACAGAAAGATAGGTAAAGTGGGGGTAAAACAATCTCTATTTACTAATTATGTGATAGATTTTATAGAAAGTCTTTGAGAATCAAGAAAGAAATTTACTGAAACAATACTTTTCATAATGTATCAGGATGTAAAATGAATCAGCAAAAAATAAATGGCACATATACAGGGCAATAACAAAATCCAGGAGACAGTAACAAAAAGGGCAGTTGCATATAAAATATAATAATTTCAAATTGATTAAAATTCCTTGGATTCATTTTATGAAAGTATACGCAAGGCACATAATGACCAAGTCTGGAATCAAAGAATACACACACATACACACACACACTCGCATGCACGCACGCATGCACATGCACACACGTATATATCTGTATGTGTATATATAGGCATAATGCATGTTTATGTGTGTATGCATGTAGAATGATAGATAAATGATAGATAGATAGATAGATAGATAGATAGATAGATAGATAGATAGATAGATAGATAGATAGAACTGTTCTACACCATCATGCCCCAAACAAAACAAGGAAATTCAAGGCATGAGACAAACCAGAGTTGTTTATGTCAAATGAAATTATATCAATCAAATGTGGTCTTGCCACTCACAAACAATTGTAGTAAGGCTGGGGACCAGGGTGAGGACTGACAGTTCTTTCATGTCTTTATTTTCCCCTCATTGTTCCAGTCAATCAACAATTATTTTTTTGACAGATTCAAGTCATCTAGATGACCATACTGAATAAAATTAGACTAAAAACAAACACAACACATGCTGGGGAAGAAAGAGAGAGAGAGAGAGAGAGAGAGAGAGAGAGAGAGAGAGAGAGTACATGGGGAGAGAGAGAGAGCATAGGGAGAGTAAGGTTTAGGAGGAATAGGAAAATGGGAAGGAAGGAAGGAAGGGAGGGAGGAAGAGAGGTAAGGAGGGAGGAAGGGAGTTTCAAATACAAGCACTATAAGAATTATTGCTTTTGGTTGAGAAAATACTATAGAATCCATTGCCACTGGACTCTGCAATCTTTCTACTTCTGTATGAGTCAAGAGGAAACCCCAGTCATCTCCTTCTCTCCAAGAGCCCTTTCATTTCCTTTTCAAGAGATTCTTAAACTTTACAAAACTTGTAAAAATGATCAAATAAGATAATGCTTGTAAACAACTTAGCACAATGCCTAGTACATAATAGGCACTTACCAAATCTTTTCCTTTCTTCCTTCCTTTTTTCCTTCCTTCCTTCCTTCTTTCCTTCCTTCCTTCCTTCCTTCCTTCCTTCCTTCCTTCCTTCCTTCCTTCCTTCCTTCCTTCCTTCCTTTCTGTTCTTCCTGTATAAACAACACTGTAGCAAGAAAAACCCTACACTACAGTCCTGACAGTGCTTTGTGTTCCTCTTTTCCCACTGTGGAAAAAAATATAATTCCCAAAGTCTTTGACCACTTAGGATCCCTTTTAAAGGAACTACTCCAATCTTTCTAGCAGTCATGGTACATAAAATGCATATCCCTTTCTTTTTTACATTGTTAGGAGACTATTCCTATTTAGCACTGTTTGTAACATCAAAATTTGTTGATAACTGTAGAGTGAATTTTGCTGAGCTTTTATTTCATCCTTCCTCCCCCCTTTTTCTTTTTTTAATGGTGTCAGCTTTCTAAAAGGAGATGGGAAGGAATACATTGATAGCAAATGTCAACATTTAAAAAGAAAAGTTAGCAAAGGAATTAAAATATGAATGTTATTTTACAATTATTTAAAATTTATTTTACTATACTTAATTGTTCTAAAATTTATCTTCAGTATGAACAAAACATGCCATTTCCTTTTCCACATAAAACAATCATTTATAGACAATTTAGTCTTGTTTTCTCTTGCTTCCCTGATAAGTCAAAGATATGACTAAAAAGGAAAATAATAGGAGAAATCTTTCTTAAACTATGCATTGACAAATGAAGCCATTAGATTTCATTTTAAATTATGTGAATTCTATAAGAAACTAGTATGTGCAAATAAATCCTTTTGTGAAGAGAGAGATCCTCATAAATTCTGAAGAAAAAGTTATTGCTAAATCCTCATACAGGAAATATAGGAAAACCTAATTTGAAATAAAATATTATCTTTTTAGTTTATTATATTAAATGTTTGGAAATGAAAGCCTTTCCCAATAGCTTCTACTTTCTAAGTTATTTTTTCTTACTTTTTTTGTTGTTTAATATATTTTCTGCTGAGCACAGTTCCTTGAGAAGAATAAAGAACTAATAAGTCTGTAAAATAAGATCAGTTATTTATCAAAACACTTTACGCTCTTTTTTTCCCCCTTCAAAATGGTACACAATGGTCTGGGAGGCTAAAATATCAAATTAGAAACATCTTCTTTCAAAGAGTTTGAACTAAACCTTCAACTACTTTTTATATGGATGCTTAGTTTGTAAACATTAGTGCTAATCTGGGAACTTGGAAAGAACTTCTGAGGATTGGTTTTCCAAATACTATCCTTGGGGAAATCAAAGTACACCCTAATTTTATGCAACTTCTTACTAGTGAGTATCTTCTAAAAATGTAGATGTGGTTTTGCTTACTGCAATCTGCTGTGTAATAAGCTGGGTTCTCTTGGGGGATACCATTTAGCATACTGAAGTGGTAATATTTTTGAACACTTGCTCAGAGCCCTAAAATAGTTCTTGGCACTTCCTGAAATATTTAGTGAATCCCCATGGTGTTGCTAACATACAAAATATGTCTATGATAAACAATAAAGTCAAATTCTGATTTTTATGTTGTAGGAATTCAACAGTATATTGAACACTGTCTCAGAAACCATAACCTTGATCAAGTTACACTATGCTACAAAGAGTAGATATTACCACTTTTCTCCACTGCTATAATAGACTGTTGATCTGCTGGCTTTTAAGGCTATTCAACCTAGGTTAAAGAGAAAACCATCACATTTTCTTGATATGGTCCTCTACTAACTGGTAACTCTGAGACTCAGTTTTTTAGTATTCAAATACTTTTTACTTTGGTGGCTTTTCGAGTTTCCTGCCTTCAATCTCCTAATCAACTGAACAAAAATGGTGAATTATCTAATGTTTGGCTATCCTTCTATTAACATATGTAACCAACATCAAATGTAGTTTCATTCATTTGTTTACGAATGGTCTTTGAAGAAATTATGAAGAGAATTTCCAGAAAGTATTTGGAAATGAACAAATAAGAAGGTCATAGATAATTGTAGGAAAAAAATGGCAAACTCAATAAGAAGTGTGTATATGTGTGTGTATGCATATCTGTATGCCTGTGTGGTTGTATGTGTATGTGTGCCTGTATGTGTACTGTGTTTTTGTGTGGTTATATTTGTATTTGTGTTTATGTGTGTGCATGCTTGCCTGTATGCCTGTGTATGCATGTGTGTGCATGTGTGTTTGAGTGGGCATATATGTGTTTGAGAGAGAATAATAGAGTGGATGAGGGAGAGAAAGGAAAAGATAGCTGTATGAAAGAATAAAGTAAAAGCATACAAGAAAATATTCATTCTGGACCTAATAGTCTGAAATGTATAAGTATTTAGCACAATGGAGAATCTGAAAAAGTACACGGATTGGTGAATATATGACATCTTAATTATTCATATAGTGTTGTTTAGAAGGTACAATTCTTCCCAGAATGTATGACATGGAATATTTTAGATAGAAACTCTGGGAGGTTGTGTGTAAAGTTGAATGGAATCACTTTACCTCATGAACAATGTCTTTAGCATGGCCTCGTTCAAAGTTGAATTCTTTGGTGAACAAATCCCACCCACCCTAATACACAGCCTCCCAGAGTTTTTCCTCAAAACATTTAATGCTGTGCTTCCAGAGAAATCTCCTGCAAGTTAAAGAGAACTACATTCCTATAGCTGTAAAAATGCTACATGGTTTCAATGTTCTTCCATTTAGGAGTTGCATTCTCAAAGTCTACAAAATAGTGATATATTCTGTACACTCTGTACTACACCATGATGCCTTCTATAACAAAAAATTAGTAGAGAGAGCAAAACCTTGCTAGCATTGTGATTAATTCTTATAGTACCTGTGTCTACAATGAGTTGAGCAGCACTGCATTGTTTGGTACTCAAAACTCCCAATGACTTCAGATAAATCATGATATAATGGAAACAATTAATAGATGTTGCTATACTTTTATTTAATTGATAAAACCTAGGAAGTAGAGGTGGAAGGGGTCTTATGGACAACTATTTCACACTTGCTTTATTTAAAGATGCAAAAATTGAAGGGTAAAGTTACTAACCCACCCATGATTTGCAACTATCTTCTGACTCCCAAATCATGGTTATTTCCACTGTAACATAATATTGCCATACAATATAAAATATTTCCCGTAGTTATTCAAGAGACCACAAAATAATGGATTTACCGTTTAAATGAATATTGCTTTCAAGTTTTCTTATCCCTTATATCTAATAAGTAGCACTGAAAACTGCTGAGGTTGTTTACGTTCCTTTTTATTATAACAAAATAAGACATCTGTGTAGACAGAATGATAAAAGTGGGTTAAAAGAACATTAATAAAAGCATAAACTTCCCTTTTCTCACATCAGCAATATACTTTGTTAGTTGGCAGTCCTCTTCATTACAAATAAATTGAGAGAACTGTAGAAGTTCACACATCTGTTCTTTGCAAATGCATTTGGTAACCAAAGCGAGAGAGAGAGAGAGAGAGAGAGAGAGAGAGAGAGAGAGAGAGAGAGAGAGAGAGAGAGAGAGAGAGACTTGTCTCTTTCTCCAAATTGAAAAGTATGGGGAAAAATGTTCCTCAATGATTTTCAATCACTTTCAAATGGTTTATTTTCTTTGTCCTTTGAAATTCATTGTTATGATGCTAGCAGGGACATTCAGAAAATACTTCTAAATCCACTGGAAACAAATATAGTAGGAATCAATCTTAAGAAAGTTAGAAAAATTTTAAAAGTTTCAGATTTATTTCTAATTAAATTCAGTAAGTATGTTAAAGAACCTAATGCATGTGGAACTCTGTGTCACAACCTAGAGAATATATGTGTGAGCATGTGGGAGTATGTAGGTATATGTACATAGATAGGTGTGTGTACACACATTTTTATGAAATGTGTCTCCTCATGTAAATTGGTGTGGTATGCACATAAGACAAACATACACTTTTATTTGCCTTTTTTTTGAAGGGGGCAGGATTTCTGGACCTGTCATTTCACTGATGTAGAGAGCATCTAATGTGGAATCTTTTTCTGCTTAGGCAGACTGTAAATTTAGTGCTAACATATAGTTTTAAAAGTTTATGTGGATGCTGAATGAAGAAATTCATTGTTTATGTTTATTTAGCACATATATGTAAAAGGCAGTCTTTGAATCCAATTATTTGATTCTAAGAGTGGTCCTACTTTCCTTATACCCCACTGTCTCATGCAGATAACTATTTTACAAAATCAAGTCTCATGTGTGTTGTAAAAATAGGTGCTATGTGGTGCCTAGAATAAAAACTATTAAGTTGCCAAAAAAAATCTTTTATGAAAGAGCTTTCAAGTTAAAGTGGAAATCAACACATGGAGGAAGAAGGAGGATATTCTCAACATAGTAGACAGAATGAACAAGTGAAGATCTGGGAAAAGTACAGAGTATATACAGGAGGACAAAACCTAGATCTTAGAGTAAATGTCTAAGTGAAAGAGGAGTAGAATGAGAGACTAAAACCACCATAGCATAGAAAGGTTTGAATATTAGACAAAGCATTGTAAACTTTATTGAATAGGGAGTTTAAGTTCTGGTTCAATATTAGGAAAACTATCAACATAATTGATCACAACAATAGCAAAACTAACAGAAATCATATGATTATCTCAATAGATACAGAAAATAAACTTTGACAAAAACACAACACCCATTCCTATTGAAAGTACTGGAGAGCATAGGAATAGATGGAGCCTTTGTTAAAGTGGTAAGTAACATCTACCTAAAACCATCAGCAAGCATTGTATGTAATGGGGATAAGCTAGATGCATTTCCAAGAAAACTAGGTGTGAAACAAGGATGTCCATTATCACCACTATTATTCAATATGGTACTAAAAATGTTAGGTTTAGCAATAAGAGAAGAAATAGAGGGAATTGGAATAGGCAAAGAAGAAACTAAGTTATCACTCTTTGCACACTATATGATGTTATACTTAGAGAATCCTAGAGAATCAAGTACAAAAAACTACTTGAAATAATGAACAACTTTAGCATAATTACAGGATATAATTACTAACAAAGCCCAACAGCAAGAGATAGAAAAAGAAATCCCATTTAAAATTACCGTAGACACCATGGAATATTTAGGAGCGTACCAGACAAAATAAATCCAGGGATTATATGAACACAGTTATGAAACACTTTTCTCACAAATAAAGTCATTTAAAAATAACTGGAAAAACATCAATTGCTCATGACTAGGCTGAGCTAATATAATAAAAATAACAATTCTACATAAATTAATGTTCTTATTCAGTGCCATATCCATCAAACTACCAAAAAAGACCATCCTTTTTATAGAGCTAGAAAAAATAATATCAAAATTCATCTGGAAGAACAAAAGGTCCATAATATCAAGGGAATTAATGAAAAGAAATGCTAGGGAAGGTGGTCTAAATATACCAGATCTTAAACTGTATTATAAAGTAGAAATCATCAAAACCACTTGTTACAGGCTTAGAAGTAGAGGGGTAGAGCAATGGAATAGGTTAGGTACCCAAGACACAGTAGTCAATGATGATAGCAGTTTACTGTTTGATAAACCCAAGGACCCCAGCTTCCAGAATAAGAACTCACTGTTTGACAAAAACAGTTGTAAAATCTGGAAAATATTGTGACAGAAACACCTGATACCATATACTAGAATGAAGTCCAAATGGGTACACAATCTAAGTATAAAGGTTGATAATACTATAAACAAGCAAGGGGAGCAAGGAAGAATTTCTTTTTCAAATTTATGGAGAATGGAGGAATTTATGACTAAACAAGAGATAGAGAACATCATGAAATGCAAAATGGATAATTTTGATTATATTTAATTGAAAAATTTTTGCACAAAGCCAAGGCAACTAAGATTAGGAGGGAAGCAGAAAACTGGAAAAGAACTTTTACAACTAATATCTGTGATAAAGACCTCATTTCTAAAATATATAGAGAAGTTACTCAAATTTACAAAAATAGAAGTCATTCCCCAATTGGTAAATGGTCAAAGGATGTGAAAAGGCAATTTTCAGAGGAAGAAATTAAAGCTATCTATAGTCACATGAAAAAATGCAAAGTTTTTCACTATGGATTACAGAGATGTACATTGAAAAAACTCTGGGATACCACATCACACCTATCAAATTGATTAACATAACAAAACATTAAAATGATATATGTTGGAGAAGATGTGGGAAAGTTGGAATGTTATTTCATTGTTGGTGGAGCTATGCACTGATTCAACCATTTGGGGGAGCAATTTGGAACTATACCCAAAGGACTATGAAAATGTGCACCCATAAATGCCATTTCTAGGGCTGTATACCAAAGTGATCATAAAAAATAGGAAAAGGAAACACATGTACAAAAATATTTATAGAAACTCCTTTTGTGATGATCAAGAACTGAAAATCTTGGGAAATTAAGTATATCATCAACTGGGGAATGACTGAAGAAGATGTAATATGTGAATGTAATGGAGTACTATTTTACTATAAGAAATGATGAACAGGTAGACTTCAGAAAACCTGGACAGACTTATAAACTGATGCTGAGTGAAATCAGCTGAACCAGGAAAACATTATACACAGTAACAATCACAGTGCAAAAGGATTGATTTGGGTGGACTTAGTCAGCTCTTCTCAGCAAATCAAGGATCTAAAACATTTCCAAAGGACTCATGATGCAAAATGCCATCCACATCCAGAGAAAGAACTATGTTGTCAGAATGCTGTACGTATGAAGCAGACTATTTTCTCTTATGTTATGCTATATTTTGTTTTTCTCATGGTTTCTTCCATTTGTTATCATTCTTCTATGCAATATGACTAATATGAAAATGTGTTTAATGGGAATGTATGTGTAGAGTCCATATAATATTGCATGCTGTCTTAGGGAGGGAGAGGGAAGAAATTTAAATCTTATGAAGTGAATGTTGAAAACTGAAAACAAGTAAATTTGAGGGGTAAAGAAAAAGAAAAGAAAAATGAGGTTGTAGAAATGAAAAATTCTGAGCTGAAGTGCCAGGACCAAATATTTATAAAGAAAATCAGTCTGGTAGAGGTATGAAAACAAGATTGGAAAAAATAATTAAGCAGAGGAAAACATGTTAAAAGTTTGAGTGTTAATCATGGTCTATCCTGGAAGATGGTAATGATGACCTGTCCTAATTTGATATAAGTAGAATAAAGATAGGTGATGGACACAACAGATATTGAGCACGTATAATCTAAAAGATCTAGTAGCTAGGCTGAAATGTAAGACATGAGATAGAAACAAGTTAAAAAAATATGCTTTAAAATATGAGAGAATGGGTGAATAGTTGTGCATGAGGCAGAAATGATGCAATCAGAAACATTCTAAGGAACTAAGATTTTGCACCAGAATGCCAACTTCAGAGTGGCTTGTTTCCTAGCTACATAAGCAAAGGTAACATTTCAATAGTATGGTAATAATATACTTTATTTGCAATTAGCTGATTAAGTATTAAGTGAAATCAGGTATGTTAATGAAGAAATAAAAAAATCTATAATATTTATTAGAGTTTAATTGATTCAATGCATTTGTATTAGTATGGACAGTTCTAAAACTGCATATATCTCTCTAAAATTCATAACAGAAGAAAGTTACAGAACTGAAATTTAAACCTAAGACTCTTGACTACACATCCACATTCTCTTTTAAAATTTTTCTTTCAGTGCATGTGTTTGTGTGTGTGTGTGTGTGTGTGTATATGTGTACATTGTCTCCCACCTCTCTCTATCTATTCAAAAAAATATTTTAAAAAGTGTAACTCTACAGAGTCAAGCCAAACAAATTCCCTCATTAGCCATACATAGTATTGTTTCCTATCAATTCTTTGGAAATGTTATTGGTCCAAGCTTAGGTTAACACTAAGTTTTTTGCAATTTTTTGTTTTTACAAAATTGGTGTTTTATAATTTGTTCTTGATGTTTTCATTTTACTTTGCATCAATTAAGACAATTCTTCCTAGATATCTATGAAATCATTCCCCTTCATTATTTCTTGTCATAATAGCATTCCATTTCATTAGTCTGTCATGATTTTTTACCCTTTCTCCCAGTCAAGAGACCATCATGTTATGTTACCAAATGCCTTTGACAATTTTAGAGCATGTTTTAATTGTTTTCTTTCTGGCACTAAGAAGATAATTATTATCTAAGACCATGTATATGGATTTTTACTAATAATGGCAGCGCCAGAGATTTGACTAACTCAAATTTATGAAAAATACTTGTCTCTGGCAAATTACTATGAAAGTAGTAGTATGCACATTATATTTTCTATTGTTTGTTTTTTCTTGATGAATCCTTAATTCCACACTCCTTTTACTCACCCTTACATATACTATATTTCAGTGCAATTTCGATTTTTACCTTTGTCAGCAGTCAAATAAGTTATGACAATAGTTTTCAAAGATTGAAATGAAAATATTGAAATGAAAAATGAAAGTTTGTACTGACTAGTTGTAATTAACAATTCTATTTTGTCCTCAACTGATATCCTTATTTATTTCTTCTCTTTCAGATGTCCTAGTGACAGAAGTACAAACAAGAGCAACAGACTCCTCTGGGGATAAAGTTCTAACTATGGATCTCTCCTGTGTCAGTAAACAAACATTTATTAAGTATGTAATACATGCAAGGAATCATAGGTATCATAATACAAGAAATGATGTTAACTAAAACTATCTCTATGATTCTGTAGCAACAATACCACAAGGCGCCAAAGTTCTGAGAGTCCAAGTTTCCCTGGTCCCTTTTATTTCTGTGTGCATATATTTGTAGTTATATCTCTTGATTAGAAAAGATATCTTGTAAATTGTCTTGTTCATGTTTCCCTGAAGAAAAAAATTTTTTTTCAAATGTGGGGATAGAGAAAAGCAACTTGGGGAATTGTGCAAAGCAAATGCCAAAGGGAAATTTGGCCAAAGACAAGCTGAATACCCCAAATCTTAGGTAATTTCTTCTTTTGCTCCAATTTTTACAGTGCAATCATGTTTCCTTATGGGTATTTCTGCTTCAGAGGTTGTTTTCTCAGATAAGACTGATAATATTTTATTACAGCAAATATGCTCAAGACTACTTACAAATAATTCTAATCAGAAACATAGGCATCTATAAAAAACCAAATTGAAAATTATTAATAGGATAAGATCACTCTTCAGTTTCCATTATATTTGAAAGTTTCTCATTGATCTTATCTTATCATACCATACCATATTCTACTGTGTCATATCATACTGTATACTATTCTATCAGATTATATTTATCTATCTCTCCATCCAAATAGTTATATGAATTTATATATGTATTTATATACATATACATACATATGTACATATATATATATCTATATATATATATGCAGGAGAAGCAACATGGTATAATGAGAGGAAAGATGGAAAAGTAGAGAGTTGACCTTATTACTAGGAAGATGTGAATTAAGGTGTAACCACTGGTATGTTCTGGGTAGGTGAGTCTGGGCAACTTACTTAACTGCTCAAAATTCAGACAGCTCTTTAAAAAAATAAGTTGCAGAGAAGATGCCAACCAGCAATTAAAGAAGGATTTCTTTACTGAGAACTTTCCTAGATCAATGAAGTTACAGATCCCCTCCATAGTATGTATGAGTATTCCAAAAGTCTTAGTGTATGTTTATGTTTTTGATAGCAAACAGTGCATAAAGATTTTGGGGATACAGGCTTTGGGATACAGTGTGTGTGTGTGTGTGTGTTTGTGTGTGTGTGTGTGTGTACAAATGTACATAAATATACAGGGAAATGCTTTTCAAATTTTTTGCTCTTGCTTTTGGTCTCTGTATCACTAAGCACTCCAATATACACAGGGGTCCTGGTATCACAGGTTCTTAGATCTGCATTCATAAAAAAAAAAAAAGGCAACTTTTGAGGGATCAACAATCACTTTAATCACATACATCACTCACTTAGTTCAGGGTCAACAACCATTACCTTGAACTTCAGAGAAAATACATAGAAATCTAAATCAATAGATGGTGCTTCCAAACTGTTTGACAGTAAGCAGTACACACGTCATAACTCAACAGAGAGATGCAACTGCCTGACTGTACATACAGAGTTACCAGAAAAGAAAGCAGAAACATCTGGATTTTCAAAGCAAAGGCACTGCTTAGCAGCTTCCCAGAGTCTCATCTAGCACACAAATCTCCTTCTAAAAACAATACAGTCTTCATACCCTTTTTTAGAGCCAGAGGGCATCACGAGCCTTGAGAAACAGTGCTTCATTAACAAAAGGTGTGACCCTTTCTCCAAATCTTCCCATGCCCATTAATGGGTGGGGAAGATCTTCTTTAATCACATTATTCAATCAGAGAAACTTTATACTAAAACAAAAACACCAAAAGATCCTACTTTGCTTGCCATTAATTACAGTCTCCTACAGAAACTGGGATTTGAGAAGAATCTAAAGAAACCGTTAGGTTTTGTAACTGAGAGATCACTGTTAACTTTAGGGATAACAGTTTCTGTTAAATGATGAGGTCAGAAGTCAATTGCTATACACATACGGATATAACTGAGAATGAGGAAAGAAGATGTGAAGTTGATAGATTAAGATGATTTTTCCAAAGAATTTAGTCGAGATGATAAAAAGAGATGTAGGATGATATTGTCAAGAATGATGTTCCAAACTATGCCCAAAGATCTATAAAATTGTGCATACCCTTTGACCAGCAATACCTCTTCTAGGACTGTATCCCAAAGAGATCATAAAAATGGGAAAAGATCCCACATGTACAAAAATATTTATAGGAACTCTCTTTGTGGTGGCCAAAAACTGGAAATCAAGGCAATGTCCATCAATTGGGGAATGGCTGAATAAACTGTAGTATGTGAATATAACAGAACGCTGTTGGGCTGCAAGAAATGATGAACAAGAAGACTTCAGAGAGACCTGGAAAGACTTAAATGAACTGATGCTGAGCAAAAGGAGCACAACTGGGACAACTTGATACACAGCAACAACAACAGTGTGGGAGAATTTTTTTTCTGGTAGACTTAGAACTTCATTGCTTTGTAAGGACTTAAAAAATTCCCAATAGTCTCTTAAGGCAAAATGCCTTCTACATCCAGAGTATGAACTATGGAATTCAATTGCAGAATGTAGCAGTTCATTTTCTTTTGTATTACATTTTGGTTTTGTTTATGATTTCTCCCATTCATTTTAATTCTTCTATGAAACATGACTAAAGTGAAAATGTATTTAATAGGAATGTATGTGTAGAACCTATATAAAATTGTATGCAGTCTTGGGGAGACAGAGGGGAGGGAGGGGGGAAGGAGGGGGGGAAAATCCAAGTTATATGGAAGTAATTGTAGAACTCTGAAAAAAATAATAAAAAACTTAATAAAATAATGATTTTCCAAGAGATATGAAAAGGGTTATTTTAGATAACAGGGACAGAATCAGCAAATATTGAGAGACTGAATGAGAGAGAAGAATGTATGGTGGAGATAATATTCTGGAGACGGCCAGCAAAAGGGCCACCTCATTATAACAGTTTAGGGTGAAGATGGAAATAGTGAGGATGACATCTAAGGAATGTGATGTAAGGAGGAGTGGAGACTAGAGATTTTGAGAAAAAAGATGCAATTGAGGTAAGGGTGTACAAGTATGACATAAGGTTATAGACAGACACTGTGGGCAGAGATATTGTCATGGGGAGCTTGGTGATGGAAGAGAATAATTGGAACAACCTCTGCATGGGATAAGAAATCAATTTAGGATGCACTGTAGAAATCATCTTACTATAGTGATGGTTCAGTTGACATGAGTTATCATAGATTTGTAGTGAACGTACTCAGCATAGTTGTGTGATTTCCTCCGGATCAGTTGAGCAGTATATGAGGAGGGATAAAGTAAGAGGATGGTGGGAGTAATCTATCATCAGAATCTGACAAGATGTTATCGATGATAGAATAACAACAACAACAACAACAACAACAACAACAACAACAACATTTATATAGCTCTTTGTGCTAAGTACTGTGCTAAACACTTTAGAATGATTATTTCATTTGATCCTCACCAAACAAAACATGACAAAACAAAACTAGGAGGTACATTCTATTACTATCCCCATTTTAGAGATGAGTAAACTGAGAGAAAAGTCAAGTAACATGCTCAAAGTAATACAGCTAGTAAATATTTGAGGTTAGATTTGATTTCAGGGCTTTTTGACTCTATACTCAGATATCTATTAGGAGAGGGTGGAACTGAACTGATTCGTTGCTGGTCAAGATCCAGAAAGGAAAAGTATATGGTGAGTGTGGGACTGATAACATAATACTGACAGCTTAAAAAATTGGAGGGTCAGATAAGGATGAAGAATAGTTTTAGAAGGAGAAAGGTATAGGGAGGGATGGAAAAATTAAAGATTATGCAAGTTAACACTTATGTATTAGGAAAAAATCAAGGGAATGACCATTTACCTTAGCAGCTGAGGTGAAATGGGAAATAGTCATCATAGTTTAGTGGCTTGAAGCCTGGGAAGTAACTGTACTTGAGGGAGCATCTACATGTATCTGAAAGTCTCTTAAAATGAGGGCAAGATTTAGGATAGAAAGGAAGACTGATCCAGGCTCCAAACTCATTAAGAAAAGAGAGGATTATCCTTGTAGTCCATGCAATGTTTCTGAGAGCCTTTGACACCAACATGCTATAAATAATATGTAGACCCAAAGAAATTCACAACCGTCAGAGCACTCTGTACTTCACCATTTCCCCAATACTTAGTTTGCCTGCTTCTGCAATAAGTAGAGCACTTTGTACTCCCAATTATACTCCCAAATCTTCTTGGAAGCTGTGGTAAGACTCTCTGGTAGCCAAATTAAGGTACCCCATTCACCTGGAAGATGGTCAGGAAAGTACAGAAAAATTCCAATGCCCTTCAACCCCCTTAGCAATGATTTGCCTGACTAACCCAGTTCATCAGTTCCTGTGTACTTTCCTGGGACTTTTCAGGACTGGAGTGTTGGTGATAGCATCATGTGCTAGAATACCTTTAAGTCACAGATCTCAAGGAAGGGGAGAGGAGAACTTGGAGCTCTGGATAGGTCGAGTGTCCCTCAATTTTATTCATAAGGACTGCAGACCCTTCTGCCCCCCTTTCCATTCAATTAAATGTCCCATGTACCCCCTCCCACTTAGCCCTTCCTTGAAAGGGATACTTCCCATCCCTCTGCCAGCCCTGGCAGAATCCATACCACCTAAAGTAGCTGACTATGCAGCAGAGTTCCATGAAGGAACATGAGCTGCTCTACTGCTCCTTGTGTTGAAGTCTTAGTTCCCTTCCCAGAGCTCCAAACCATAAGACCCAGGAGCTAACTGGATAATGTCCTGGGAACAAAGGAAGTACAGGCTGCCCTTCTGGCTCCCAGGCCACTAATCTTTGTGGTTCTACAGAATGGGACAAGTCACCTTCTTTAAAGTGCCAAAAGCCCTCCCCATAAGTATCCTGACCCTAGGTGCCCCTTGTTTGGGACAACCTCTGACAACCAGATATCAGAAACTAGAAATCTGGTATCAGCACTTAAAGTTCAT
Source organism: Notamacropus eugenii (assembly GCF_028372415.1). NCBI lineage: Eukaryota > Metazoa > Chordata > Mammalia > Diprotodontia > Macropodidae > Notamacropus > Notamacropus eugenii. The sequence continues at coordinate 263,664,744 of NC_092876.1, forward strand.
CCTTAACCTATTGGAAAACCATGTGGATAACCCTTGGGACTTGGGACATGAACACCCAAGGGGTATAGGAAAGGAAAAAAAAAAACTGACCACCAGATGCTATAGTCAAATTCCATGTTTTTATCTGCAATCAGGAATAGCTAGACTAAGATAAAAATAGCAGACTGTCTAGGCTTCTTGGTGAGTCTGTAAATATACTTAAATAAGACTGCCCCTAAGGGGATGGGGTTTTGACTTTACTGAAGTGGACCCAGGTGCAGTGTGAGAGCAACTGTTTGTAGACTCAGTGTAATATATGGATCTCTCAGCTACAAACAGAACTAAACGTTCTGTGATAGGTACCTTAGCCAGTTTAAGATTACAGACAATTTATAGCAAGTATCATTGATAACATCACTCTTTTTCAAATAGGAGTCATCTTTTCCCCCCTTTTTCTTAGAAAGGTTGTGTGGTATACTTGAAAGATGAATGTTTTTAGATTTAGAGGACCTGGGTTTGAATCTCAATCCCATTAATTGCCAATAAAAATAAATACTAGGAACAGAAATAAAAATTCCATCTGTAATAGTAAAGTTTCATCATTATAAGAATGCAGAAAATATGGGCTTATTTTTATTGAATGTTTCATGATGTTCTAAATTTACTAAATATATAATCCTATAAATTTAGTAACCTTTGTATCATACCAATATTAGATATTTTTTCTTTGACACCTGTTAAAATTATTGGTTTAAAATATGCTGTTCATTTGAAAATGAACTGAACTATGGAGTTTAAATCAGATGTTATACTTCCTGTGTCATTTTAAGTCTGCCTGTCTACTGTAAACATAGGTCAGTCCCTCAGCCTGAAAGTATTTGTATTCTGTTTTCATTTGGATCATCAGAAGAAGAAAGATAAGAAGTACATAGATTGAAGAAAGGAGGAATGAAGAAGTCACTGGGACAATCAAGTATCTTATACAATAAAATGGTAAATATGTTTAATTCCTACTATTCTAGAGATTGCATAATTAATTACTAGCCTCTTCCTTCTCTTTTCTCTTGCTGCCTCATTTTTGACCATTTCAACACTCCAAAGCATCACTGAATGAGGTTAGACAAGAGAAAAAGTTAATTAAACCATTCTGCTTTATATATAATGGTAACATCATTAATTCTAACAAAGGACTAATAAAGGTTTTCTCAAAAGACGAGGTTGAAACTGATGACATAAATTCACATTTTTTGCATTTTTAGTAGACTGTGATTTGGACAAGGAATTGAAGAAGTGAAAAGTACAATGAATGGTATGAAATGAAAGAAGTAAAGGATTTTATTTTACAACTCATATTTTAACTTATAGATTAATGGTACTAATACCTATGGGAAGCGTAATAAAATATTAATACAAATAAAAGTAGTTGCAGAATTCTGCAAATCTTTTAATCAAAATAGTTTTCTAGAACTTAAAAGTATGGTAGATTAGTATTGTTATTGCAATAAAACCAAACTACAAGGAAGTTATCTAACTTGTCCAGAACTATAGAGCAAGTCAGTTTCATAGCCCCCAGAGTCTCAATTCAATACTTAATCCATTGAGTCATGCTGCTTCTGTAACAGTAGAAGTATAACAACTGTAACAATCCATCTCATTGTCTCCTAGTACAGGATTGTCTTTAACTCTGAATATCCATTTTGATGGAACCTTCATCACTCTGCCTTTTCAAGAGATTTTAACTCTAAATTTGGATCTAAATGAATCACCAGGAGAAAAAACACATAAAGATGGTCTGACAAGAGATTACATAGTACCAAAAAAGTAAATCATAATTCTTGGCAGTGTTAATAGCTTAGCCCTTTCCACCACAGCCTTTACATGATAGCAGAATATCATTATCTTTGAATTGTTCTGATGCTTCCAAACCAATCACGCCATGTCAAGGGCTATATGGCTCTTGGAAGATTTATGTTCTCTAGATCTGGATCAGACCAGTTCTGCCTGAAATTGACATCATATAGAAAGCCTACTCTAAATTCATAATATATGTTAATGGATTTCTAGGAAAGAAAGTTAATTATACTGATATATATATATATATATATACATACATATATGTATTAAGATAAGACTGTCAAATAACACATAGAAGAAAAGATTATAGATACATGAAGAAAATGGAGATTGTCATGTGGATAACATTGTCCCCAAAGAACTCTTTTGAAATAATAAACAGTTCCAAGAATTGGTGGTGTGTGTGTGTGTGTGTGTGTGTGTGTGTGTGTGTGTGTGTGTGTGTACAGCATGAAATGGAGAAAAAGAAATGATGAAATTACTTAGATAAGTGATTCAATTTTTCACTTTTCTATTTTCTATTTTCCACTTTGTAAATGTATATAGCCAAGGCTAATAGTAAAATCATTTCAATTATGAGAAGTTTAATTCAAGTTTAATTATTTAATTATTTAATTGATTTTATAATTTGTTGGTTAGTTACTATTTTTATGAAAACTTTTAACAATAAAATGTTATGGACAAACCCATATTTTGAATATTAGGATTAGTGGGAATAAGTAAATTAAATCTCACTCAATTATGATTATATATGACATTGTTTCCTTCCCTTCCTTTCCCTAATCATTAACTGCCACTTATAATTGGAAAATTTATACACTTAATATTCTTATGAAGAAAAATATCTCTGCTGTGATCAAATTGACCCCACTTTAAGGTTAGCTATTTTAGGCCATAGATTATTCTTTTTATATATTGAAAAATGTGTATACATGTTCAAATATATATGTATGTATATATATACATGCATACATATTGAAATATTTTTCTCTATAGAGCATGTCAAAATTTATACTATTTATAATAAGCCAATTTCAAAAAAGGAACAGGAAAATGAAAGGTATGTGGTTTGTTTTTAGGTACAGAAATTTTATGGTTGCATATATTATGTATTAAGATGTCCATAGTTGTCAAAGCCTAAATTTAAGTTTGTGTGTGGTTCAAAATCCTTTTCTCTTGTAGTGTGGAGACTGAGTTACCTGTATAATATTTTTCATTTTATTTGAACATTTCTGTCTTGTTACCTTTTTTAATCTCCTTTTAATTTTAAAACAATCTCCTCTTCCTACCCAATCCACGAAGTCATACATTGTGAAACAAAAAGGAAGACATCAAAGAAAAAATGAAAGCATTTGAACAAAACTGATGAACTTATAAATGTATTCTGACAGTACACACAACATTTCAAACTCATTGATTTTTCACCCCCATCATCATATTTATTTCTTCCTTTCCAGTGATGAGAGGGAGTCATGTTTTGTCATTTCTTTAGAGGATAAGATTGATGCCCATAATTGCAGAGCGCTTTGTCTCATTTTGTATTTATTTGTACTTAAATTGCAAATATTGTTTTTTTACCATGTCAGTTTCACTCTGTAGCAGTTCATATGTTCCAATGCTTCTCTGAAATCTTCACATTTTTCATTTCTTAAGGCATAGTCCTATTCCTCTATCTTCGTGTACCATAATTTGTATAGTCATTCCACAATACATGTTCATCTGCTTCAACTCCAGTACTCTAGATAGTTGCTTAATTCCCCCACCACTTTTTTCTTTTACTATTCAAGCAGGTAGGTGATATGGTGGGTAGAATGTTGAATATTGAGTCTGGAAGATTGGAGTCAACATCTTGCTTCAGAAATATTGTGGAGATATTGGAAAATAGGTAAGATAAAATTTAGGCTTTGTAATCCTTAGCATTAATCCAGTAAATCATTCTGATAGAGAAGACGGAGATGTATTGAAAGGAAAGGTGAAAATGAAGTTATTAAATTACTTATGAAATTAATTTACTGATAACTATACTTGCCTAAATTCAATTCAGTTAAAAAATCTATTAAGTACCAATAGGTACAAGTAAAGGGTCAGACTCACCTATTGGACAAAGAAAAGTGTTACTGTCAGAAAGAACAAGTTAAAGGCTCACCTCTGAATATTGACTGTGTGACTATAGGCAAATAATTGTGTTTTTCATGGCCCCAGAAAATTCTCTGAGAATGAAAGTTATGGATGAGCTGAAGTTTGCATCAATGGAAGGAATTCCCCACATTTCTGAAGTCATAGGTCCTGATCAAAAGCAAAAAAGTATGTGAAGGCACTCTTTTAGGTACCAAGGATATAAAGATAAGAATAAAAACAATCCCTGCCCTCAAGGAACCTGTAAATTTATTGAGTTGGAGTGAGGGGAAGGGTGTGAGATACAACATATATGTAGAGTATATGCAGAAAAAATGATTTACAAGGTAATTAGATGTATAAGAAAATTAGACTATTAAAAATGGGAGAAAGTTAAAGAAGTGTTGGTGGAGAAAATAATATTTTATCTGAGCCTTGAATGAAGAGGGAATAACTTGGAGAGGTGAAAAATACATATAATACATAGGAGACAATGGTCAGAGAAAAAAATAGAAGTGGTGAGATTCTTAATGAGAGTGGCAAAAGACTGAAGAGAAGAGAAGGATGCAAAGAGATGTGATGGAGATAAGGGAAGTCAAGTCAAGGGTGCCTACTCTGTTTGTAAGCCTCAGTTACTGAGGATTAGAGTACTCTGAATAGAAACAGTAATATTTGTAGAAGTAAATTTAAAGGAGAAAATCATGAACTCTATTTTAGTAATGACCACAAACTTATCTGTTCACACTTAAACACCCTTTATTTTTTCTTTTTATAATTTTACTTTTTTTCATTTAAAATATGATGGATGATATTATGCGAGAATTGTACACTAAAAGGAAAATCATCTTTCCTTTATTTACAAATTATGTGCCAATTCTTTAATTCTCATTTTCACTGTTCATTGATTCGTTTCCATCCACAGACATGCCTGCCTAATTTCTATTCTTCCACCATCAATCCAGGTATATTGCTCTTCTCTGAACTCCTTTCAGTAAAAAGAGAATACTCATTTTTATACAAAGCCTTTGAGGTAATGACTATATTCAAAAACATTTTTCTCTGAAGCATGAGGAACAGGAGAGAATTCAAAAATAGCCCCCCCGGAGAAATAAATATAGAGATTTCAGAAAAGCAGATTTTAGATGAAGTAGGAAATGTGAACAACCCAGTTAAAGAAAACAGGCATCTATATGCTATGAGCAAATAAATGGAAGCCTGCTGTCCTTATGATAATACTGCCCACATCAAAAAAAAAATTAAGTAATTAATGCAACTTTGAGTAGTTTCTCAAAGTGCTACATATATGTGTGTGTATGTATTTATACACAAACATACACATATAAATACACACATTTATGTACACACATACACACACACACATCTTCTTTACCTCCATTCCTCCCAAGGGATATGTTACAGGAATGTAAAGGACGTTTATGTAAAATGAATATTCCTATCACCCATTAAATAAATCCCAAAGTATTGCTTAATACTCAGTCTCCATAAAATGATGGGAATATTTTGAAGATTTTTAAGTTAGAAAATGACATTATCAAAGCAGAAGTTTATTAGGGTGGCAGAATGTGGACTACAGATGAGAGTGGAACAAGAGAGAAATGGTAGGGCAGTGAATTAATAACTAAGGCACTGTCGCAGTGAAAGCGACAGGTGATAATGTCCTGAACCAGCAGAGTTGAAATGACAAAAAAGGAAAGGCTAGAGAAAGTTAATCCTTGCTTAAAAGGAATATGGGAGGAAGAAGAGTCAAACACCCAAACATTTTCAGTTTCTCAGTGTATTCAATTCCTAAACCCTTCTTCTCTACTTTACCTTTTCTACACATAGCATGGTCATACCCTTGACCCCACAATCACCCATATGTGCTCATAGACTCTGAAATATCTTAATTTGATCATAAATTTTCATCATTCCATCTTTCCCTCTGCCTTGAAATCCCTAAATTTATTGTACATCTTCTCCATGCCAGCTAGAATGGGAGAAAGAAATGACTTCAGGGATGAGGGATTCTCCCATGTGTCATTTAGGGTTTTTAAATATTTGAATTCCCCCCTTTCTATTCTCCTTATGCCAGATTTTAATCTTTACCCAGTTATGTTATACTACCCCTTTAAGACCTTTCCTTAATAGAAATAATTATACAACCCTAAAAATTTACTCATTTCATGGTGAGAAACGCTGTCAACCTGGGCACTAAGATGCAGCATCGTTCATGTCCTCTAATGTGCAAGCACCTGCCACCACTTGTTCACCTAAGTTAAGTGTGATAATCATAGCAGCGTTGCAGGTCTAGGACTGGGCTAGACTCATAACTTTCCACATATAAGACTTGGGAACAGCTACATCTGGGCAACACGTGATTATGTGCAGTTTATATTTTTTTAATTTTTTGATATTTTTTCTTTAAATACACTGTCCACTCTTATGAAGCACACATACGTATAAATAGATACATATATACATACCCACATAGGTACACATACATGTAAACATGCATACATATATATGTTCAAATGTTTTGAAATTTTGTCTTGATTCTTGCTTGGTTGCCTCAATATTATGTAGTAGACTTCAAATCACATTGGAAAGTAAAAATAGTATACTAATTATAGAGTTGAGGTTCCATCTAGAATATTTCTTTCTTTAGTCTTCAGGGATCTGAAAATTGGAACCCACATACATAAAAACAGGAGCACAAATTGAACAAAAGCATCACTAGAATCAGTTCAACAATAGAAAACTGTACAAGTAATGAACACAATATAAAAACACAAATTGTTTAAAAATTCTAGAAAAATTCTTCTTATAATGCTGATCATAACAAATTACAACAGATAGTTGTTCTAAAACCAGTGTAGATTTCAAGGACATGAACACATGGACTTTTTATCCCTATCAGAAGTGGAAAGAAATCAAGAAAAAAAATGAGAAACACAAATAAGATATAAGTATTTTTCCCTTTCTTCAGAAATGAGGAAAGAAAAAAATGAGAACAAAAGTAAAGTGGGAACAAAGACAAGAAACTCCTCACCGGTGGAAATGAAGGTAAATGAGAGTAGGACAAATCAGTGTGCTGCAGTGGTGATTATTTTTTGGAGATGAGTTGAACTAGAAGTAAATAAATTTACTTTTAACTCTGAAGATCTGTGCTTCTGTGGCTTTGTAACTCAAGACATCTAGATGTCAGAATGGATAGAAAGCTAAGTTTGGATCTGGAAGATCCGAGTTCAATTTCAGCCTCAGATACTTTCTAGCTATATGACCCCGAACAAGTCAAATCTCCTCTGTTTGTTTCTGTTTCCTCAAATATAAAATGGGAATAATATTAGTACCTACCTCCAAGGGTTGTCACGAGGATAAAGTGAAATTATATTTGTCAAATTCTTAGCACAGTAGTAACCACAGTAGTACCACATAGTAGTAACTTAATAAATCCCCTCTTTATTTTCTTTCCTTACTTCTGTACTTCCTCTTTTAAGGATGGCCACAAGGAACATAAATTGTTTGATATCTGTATGCAGAGTTCTCAAATGTGATTCCAATGATCTATGCTTGTATTTGGGCTGTTTTTATTTTCAGTTTTTCAACAAACAGGGTAGTAGAGTCAAGAATCGAAAACATTTCAGACTGATTAACACACTGGAATAAATCACAAAAATGAAATCAAAGTAGGTGAATATAAGATTTTAAAATTGAATTAAAAACAAATGCCAGAAGTATAAGATGGGAGAATCATTTCTTGTTGACATTTTAAGTGTAATCTGAATGTATAGTGGACCTCAAGTTAATTATGAATCTGTATTTTGATATAGTTAATTAAATTTTAGATCCCACTAGGAAAGGCCTAATATTTGCCACTGGAAAGGAGATAAGGCCTCTATACACTGGCCTGATTAGACCACATCTGTACTATTGTGTTCATTGCTGGCCCCTGTATTTCAATAAGGACTTTGATAAGCAGAACTTCCAGAAGAGTGAAGACAGGCTTAGGTGTATGCCACCAAAGGAGAAGTTGACCATTAAAGGAATTAAGGATGCTTAATCTAGAACAAAAAAGAATTCTAAGGAGGGGCATGAATGATATATTTTCAAGTATTTGGTAGGATATCATAACGGAGATGGATTAAACTTTTCATTAAAGGATAGAGCTAGAAGCATTGGATTGATATTTTAGGCTTGATTTAAGCTTGATGCAAGGAAAAAAAGCAATAAGAAATATTGCAAAGTTGAAAGGTAATGAATTTTCACTCAGAAAAGGTGTTCATGTAAATATTGTATGACTCCTTGTCAAGTATATTATTCTGAGGATTTTTTTTCACATATTTTGGACTGTATTACCACTAAGCTCCCTTATAATTCTCAGATTCTGAGAATAAGTGTTTCTATGATCTCCAACTGCTTACAGAATGTCTGTATCTGGGTGTTTTACTGGAATTTCAGATGTTGCTTATTATTTTTTCTCCAACTAAAATTGTTCATCCTCCAGACTACAATGTTTCTCTCTGGGTTATCACTAGTCATCATGTCTTCTATGTTGATAGCCTTGGGCTTGTCTTTGTTCTTTCGCCAATGCTTTTCAACTAAAATGAGGTACCAAGTCTTTTTCAAGAGTTCCTGTATCCACTCATACCAGATATTTCAACTTTTACTTTTGTAGTTAAGACTGTCATTAATACACAGAGATTATTCAAATAATTTCCTAACAGGATGGCCTATCTTTTCTCCACCCCATTTCCACTATATCCATCATACTATTGCTGGAATAATATATAATTTCAAATTATATTATGCTCTTTCCTTCTATGAATTCTCATGATGGAAATAATCCAGTCATTGAAATTCCATTATCCTTATATTTTAATGACTTTCTTTTATGTTGCTTCAACATTTTTCTCATTATTTTTTGTTTAAACTTAGCCACATAAAATCACTTAATTTGAAGTTCTCTTTTCTTGCCCTATACAGAATATCTGTATAATTAAGATTGGTTCTTTTTCATAATAAAAGTTCTAGGAAGTTTACTTTTATCATTTTCTGAAATAAATATATGTTTTAAAAGTGTTTTATGTTGTTCTAGGATGTTTTATATCCTTGAATTGTTTCTGAGCATTCTGTCACATTAATTTGTATAAAACTCGGATAATCTACTATTTCCTTTGCTTCTTATATTACGCAATTTTTTCTTTCCCAATATGTTTGTTTTCCTTATTTTTTATTGCTCACTTTTTTTAGAAAGTATTTACATTAATGATTCTTTTTTTTTCCAGTATGATGATTAAGTTTGAAATTCTGCATTGTTCTGACCTATTTTCATTTCTAAATGCTTTTTGAAATGGATTTCATTTTTCCGTTGGGTCTAGTCTAGCATTTTGAAAATCTAGAAATTGATCCTTTTTATGATTCAGGATATTTGTTATTTGTCTGCTTGTTCTGAGTTTTTGAATTATTTTCTCTTGAAATTAGTCAGATCCTGATTCAGACATTTAACAGTCATTATGTGACCTCAGGGAAATCTTTTAGCTTCTCTGTTTCTGTTTCCAGATTGCTAAAATGAGAGGGTTGCACTTTGAAGCTTCTAAGGTCCTTTCCAGTTTTCTGTGTTGTGTGATGGATATTTGTGAAAGAACATATCATTCAATATCGGATATCATCCCTTTTGCTGATGTGTACACCTTTATTGCTTGGCTGAAGAATGGCCACAAGCACTGCCCTTTGAGGGATATAGTGTGCTCTGCTCTGGATCTCTGCCAAGAGTGCCCTCTGGAGGATAAAACTAGATTCAGCTAGTTTTTAGGCTTCTTTCTTCCAGCTACACACACTAGGTTTCAGTTTAATTTCTCACTTGGGTCTGTTTCTTTCTTCTTCCTTCTGGGCTTCATCTGCACTTGCTAATTGTTTTGCTTTAGGGAGGGGAAGATATTTTAAGAAAAAAAGTCTTTGAAAATTTGGGGTGTGTAATACGGAGCCAATCAGCTTTCAAATGGCCACACTTCTTCACACCCATCCCCTTCCTCCTCTACTTCAGGTATACATCTGGACAGAGTTTATATATGCCACTTTTCTAGGGTTTGTAGACGTGGGGGAGAGTTCCCACAGGATCTTTTAAGAAATGGGAAGATTCCAAGAAAAATCCTTACACAGTCTTCTTAGTTAGTATTCACTCTTGTCATAGGAACACAGACACAGCTGGGGGCTGAATACTGAGTAAGCTCTCTAAGGATTAAAGATTTCCAATGACAGTTCATGAGAATTTTATCCTGTTGGGGTTCAGCCTATTTTCTCCTATTGATTTAGTTAAATTTCTTCTGTGTCTAGTAGATGATTTTTTCTTTGAGATTTGGAAAGTGGCCATCTTTATAGCCATGTGATTCCTGTCTTCCCAATAACTTTTTAAAGCACTTTTCCAATAAATACTTATAACAAATGCATCAGGCCATTTTCACCCCACAAGTTAAACGTCTTCAGTGGTTTCTAACTACCCTCTGAATAACAAATTATTTAGCTTAGAACTCAAAGTCTCTACAATCTGTTACCCCATTTGTCACCCACATATTCTATACTCCAGACAAACTAGACTATCCCTCACCATGATCTTTGTTCTGTTTCCATGATATTTTTCATGCTGTTTAATATGTCTGAAATATATTCCTTCCCTATATTTGTAAGATGAATGGTATAATCTAGTTCATGGGTGCAAATAATGGTCCAGAGACCAAAGCCAGCCCATCATCTGATTTTGTATAGGTCACGAGCTAAAGTGAAATTAAATAGAAGAAAAATTTATTTTAAAGTGTAAAATATATTTTCAGCTCCTGAGCCATACAGGAGGCAGACCAAATTTGGCCCATCAACCATAGTTTGTTGACCCCTGATCTAGTCTCTAAAACCCAACTTGTTCAAGAAACCTTCCCTCATAGAAGACTGAGTAATGATATTCCCATCGAATATTGCCTAGGGTTTTCTTGTTATATATATATATGTGTGTGTGTGTGTGTGTGTGTGTGTGTGTGTAAATATATATACATATATGTGTGTTTGTGTACATATGCACATATGCATATATGTATACATTACAATATATATTGTGTGTTGGGCTTTTATCATCCTGTGAAATCCCATAGCTTACCTAAACTTTGTATCTATCTCAGCCACTAACATGTTCCTCAGTACCCAATAGGTGTTTAATAGTATTCACTGAATGAATTCAAGAATGATACCAGGATATATACATTATCTACACTTTCCTGTCTTTGTCACTACATTTTTCTTTGCCTGAAATGTACTCCTCTTTACCATCAAACTGCTGAAATTATTCATCATTTATGTATAAGCTTAATTCTTCTTTTAAAAAGTTCGTGATTCTTTCATCATAAATCATATGATCATAGATATAGCAGGACTCATAGAGAACACAGCCATATCCTCTCACTTTAGAGAGGAGAAAACTGAAGCCTAGAGATTTAAAGTGACTTATCAATGATTGCAGAGGTAATAAGTGGCATTACTGGCATTTGAAGCCAGGTCAACTGACCTTAAACCCACCATTCTTTCCATTTAACCATGCTGCCTCATTCTCTCCTAAAGTAGTATATATTTCCCTCTTATTATTGATAAAAAAATAATACTATAGGTATTGAATATTTATTTTCTCTTTCCTGTTCCTGTGGAAGCTCTTTTATAACAGGGATTGTGCTTTCCTCATCTATGTATTTCCCTGAACATTGTCTTGTGCTGAATGAATATCAACAAATACTTATGTAATTGTAGGTTTAGTTACACCCTCCCCCCAAAAAAATTGACCTGGGGCAACATTTATACATGTGTTCATGAGAATGATATGTAAAATTCAAGGTACTGCATGTGCAGCAGACCTGTAACTTGCTCTACAGTGCTAATCAATACAGATAAATAGATCTACTATGTCATCAAACATCTCACATCATTTATTAAAAGTATAATTTTAATTAAATATTTTATATTATCCCTTCTATTCCCATTCAAATATAGTTATAACTTGAATGCAATTAATATTTTTATTCGATTGTGTTAAGATATTTACTCAATAAGTCTTTTTATAATATTAAGTATTAA